>NC_056730.1:201694777-201791964 GCF_019279795.1 Protopterus annectens
TTATTGAATCCTCCCCATTCTTTGTTTGCTCTAACTACAATTAGAATACCTCAAGAAGAAAATGGAGACATTATCCAGTAAGTCGATGTCTCTAAACTAATATGTTCTGCTTTTTTTCCCAGGAAAAGGCTGCAACAAGAATATATACCCTTGCATCATCTGGGACAAGACTGTGCATCATCTAACTGCCTGTAGCCTGCTTCTCATCTGGTGCTACTGTTTTGCTTCTGGTGAGAGAATAAGAAAAGGAACATTGTATTCCAGTAGTGTGAAGCTGTGGTTAGACCAGCACTAATAGTAGCCAGGGAATAGCCATTCAGGTGACGTCCCTCTTTTCATCCTTCTTGACAAGCTAATTATGTTGCTTGATTTGCTTTTAACTTTAGAATATCCACATAAATACTTCATCCATAAATCATCAGGGTCTACTTATTAGTTTCCCCTCAACTGCTTGGCAGTACCCTGTATAGACACAGACATCTTGAGTTGACATTTTTCCTGTAAAAGCACCACTGAAATTTCACCAGTACCTAGTTGCACATAGTACAATTAGTTTTCAGTGACAAACTCTGCCCCCAGAGTTGCAAACCAGATACTCCTGACATTATTTTATATTCTCACTCCAACTGTCTAATCAATAAAAAAAGTTATATTGCAACGGATATGAACTTTTCTGCTATCTCCATTGCCAACTTGGTGGATATGGGCATCCTGAGGCAATGTAGACATTGTCTCATGTTTACTAACAACCTGTTAAGTTTCAAACAAACTAGTTTAGTATGTGAGAGATGTATTTATACAATGTCACTGGAGACAAAGCTTTCACATAAAAACACTCCTAATGTCAATAAGGCTGTTAGTAGTACACACGCTACACCAATCAAACAAAATTCAAAGTAAGCTTAGACCCACATATGCTGAGGTACTTAAATGTAACCTTCCTAAATCCCAAAGACCTCTTAGATGAAGTACATATAAGAAATACCCTTAGCAGTGCCGAATGCACTCTTTCAAAACAACACGCACATCAACACATATAGCCACATCTCATGGGGCCTCTACTTTTAATCCTGCAAGGCAAGCCACCACATAATCCATCATTCTGGTCATTGGAGACTCCATTGTAAGACACAGTGATGTCCTTTTCATCAGACTGAGTAAGGAGAAAGTCATGGTCATTTGCTTACCAGGGGCCAGGATCCACCACATTAAGCACACACTCAGGTCATTGGACCACAAGCACCAGTGTGACTCAGTCATAGTCCATGGGGGTGTAAATGACCTGAGATATTCCCCCTGGAGTATATGAAAAGAGACATCATGGAGCTCTCAGAATAAGTGTCCCATGCATGTATGAGTCTAACATTGAGCATTTTACCTTCTCCAATGATGATGCCACAATAAGGACAAAAGATGACTTACTTTAACAATTGGCTTAGTTTCTGGTGTTATTCTATGGTGTGGTGCAATATTTATCAGCATGGAAGGAGATGGGCAATAGACCACCCTGCTTTGCCAGGAATGGTGTGTTCCTCTCCCCTCTAGGCTTTCGAATCTTAGCCAAAAACATTGTCCTCCCCCATAGTGCCTTTTTTAAGGAAAGCCAAACTGAAAGTACTTCTGACATAACAAACCAAACCAATAAAATCTAAAGGTGTTACTGCTCAATGCTAGGAGTCTAAACAAAGACTCCACTCCCTAAAAGCTCTCTTCACCCTAGAGAATGCTGATGTCTGTGGATTCACTTAGACATGGTTTAAAGCTGTGGCAAGCACACCAACAGTGCCAGGTTATAATGCCTTCCACATATTTAGAGCAACTACTATGCTAACAGGGCCTAAAGGTGGAGGTGTCTTGGTTTACTTCAAAAATAAGTATACCTCAAGGCTGGTCAAACAGGACAAAGCACTCGAGCTTCTCCAAATTCAAATTACCATAGGAAAAATCCAGTACTACTTCCTTGCAAGATATAGGCCTTCCTCTATGAACCAGGAAACCCATACCATCTATTTAAATTTACTGGAAATATTCACCATCAAGCCAATACTACATTCACGGCCAACTTTAATTACCCAACTATTAACTGGGAAATATATAAGACACCAAAGTTACAGGCAAAGTGATTCCTGGATTTTGTAAACACAAGCTCCCTGGACCAGATTGCCAGTACACTGACCAGGGGTGCAACCATACTGGATCTGGTCCTCACTAATATGGGAGAGTGCTGTACACTCCCTAGTGTAATGTGTTCTTTGGTAAGGTCAGACCACAAAATGGTCTCCTTTGAAGTAAAAATAAAGCCTGAAACCCCAGATAACACTGAAATATTCAGGAACTACTATAAGGTTAACTTCCAACTATTAAGTGATCACCTGGCAAAATGTCAAGCCTCCATAAACCCAAAGAACACTGCTGCCTATAGAGAACTGTTCACTGAAACCATGTACAACATGTCAACTGCATAACATCATGGCTTGTCAGCTGCAGGTATGAGTGACCTACTCCAAGCACTCAAGACATCTGAAGATGACATGTCAGAGCAGTCAGAGGAGTTTCATAAGGACACAGGAAGGAGAAGAAATAGACCTGGGCAACAGAGGATGTGGCCACATGCCCTAGCTCAGGCCAACGGCAGCATCTGGCACACACTTTTGTCATGACATGCCACACATACGTGAGTACACAAAGTAAGCAGTGATATTCACATGTTGTCCTACAAAACCATCACAGATCACAGCTATTGGAAATAACCAATTTGTTGTCTACATTGAACATCATACATAGCATAAGCTTAATGTGTATCAGTATGAACATAGAAAAACAATGAGAAGAAAGTGCAAAAGACTGTCTGCAAGGTAAGGCACTAAAGAAGAGCACAAAGGCACAAGTGCGAAACATAGGAAGTATGAACAATAGATTTTGTCATTGGACAGGTAGGATACCCTCACACAGATGAATAGCATGGAACGTTATCAATCAAAATAGCCACTGCCACAAGACATATAAGTCCATGATGTGTATGGTATTGTATTAGCATACCCAAAGACAGGGCCATACACTAACAGTGCTGCATCACTTGCACATATTATTGCTGCAACAAGACTCATTTCCAGGTAATATTTGTCCAAGCATACAGAGCATCATTGACAGTGACCATGTAACATACCTGCAATATGCATCAATGGTTGGGATATAGCAACACAGACAAATAAATATATACATATATATATATATATATATATATATATATATATATATATATATATATGGATCTACCTGAGATGGTCGACAAGCCATTTGATTGACACTCATTTGGTCGACAGTTCATTTGGTTGACAAGCAGTTTTATGTGGGGGGCTTCGCCCCCCCCCCACACCCCCCAATGTGGGGGGCTGTGCCCCCCCCAACTATATATATCAACCCCAGGGTCGGACAACATTGGGGAGGGGGGCAAATCTGCCTGTCAACCAAATGACTGTTGATCAAATGTCTTGTCGACCATCTCAGGTAGACCCATATATATATATATATATATATATATATATATATATATATATATATATATATATATATATATATATATATATATATATATATATATATATATATATATATATATATATATATATACACACGCACACACGTGTGTGTGTGTGTGTGTGTGTGTGTGTGTGTGTGTGTGTGTGTGTGTGTGTGTGTGTGTGTGTGTGTGTGTGTGTGTGTGTGTGTGTGTGTGCGTGTGTGTGCGTGTGTGTGTGTGTATGTGTACAGATTCAGTCAGATGCGAGAAGACACACATGGGAAATACAAACCAGCACCAGCATGGTGACTGAAAATGGATGGAAATGGGTGCACAGAAATTTAGTGAGGGTAAGGCATATGCAGTACCATGTTAAAATGCCATAAGTGACACAGGAATGTATACAGAGGAATAGCTGTGCATACAAGAAAGGCAGACAACAAGGAAAAGTGTACTGTAAACATCAGTCCTACCTATCCATTAGCAACTGATGCAAACATGAAAGCATGATGTCACATGTTGCATTCCTGTCATCAATATCTGTATTAACATATGCCAGTGTCAAAGAGATAATACATATTTCAAATTGAATTTACTCACCTAGGTCAGATAAATGATCAGAAAATCTTGTGGCATCAGACATTTGAGCAACCTACTACAGATTAATTTGTCAGTGGTCAGCACAGTGGTCATCATTGTCACAAGGCCAGAAGGACACAACAGGATACACATTGGATCAACTCTCAGTGTTACTCTAATGTAGTCTAGGGTGCCCTCAGTGATGACTCACACCACAGTCCTCCAATATACATCCATGTACACAGCTAAACTCTCACATGTAGTCCAATGGGCAGTATTTCTCCACTGTGGGGAAGAGTCACCATCATTACCAGACTCTACATGGGAAAGTGGGACATGTTTATCATCATGTCCATCATCTGATGTCCCCACATCATCAGAATGGCCGGCCACATTATCCTCCATATTTGAGGCTACAGCATGACCCAAACAGCTGTCCCATTTGAGGCTGGATGATAAAACTAATTAAGTGGCCTCTGTGCCTTGGGCCTTGCTACCACAGTGAGGCAGATCACATTGCACCTCAAGATCAGTGGAGGGGCTACTGGAGGAGGCAGGCAGTGGAAGTGCTACAAGAAGAGACTGATGACACAAGCCACATCCCTTGACACAAATCAAATCATGCAGTGTAGTAATGAAATATGGGACAACTATATGACTACAATGGTAATGAGGATATGCACCTATCAGGACATCATGGCCGTGCATGGCTCAGGGACCCTATGTAACAGAGAGATGACATGTACATTACATACTGAACACATATGATAAATGAGACTAATACAAATACTAAAACCTACTTGACATGTCCTCTTCTAACATAACATCAATGGTGAGGATTGAAATGCAACTGCCATGTGAGAACATAGACATAGAAACATCATATATGAGCACCTAACGGGCATCATAAAGCATTCCAACAGAGGTATAATAATACACAGGAGAAAATACAGACACTTACAGAATAGCTGAGGCTGATGTGTAGATTGCATGTGTCCTTGGCAAGTGGAGAAGAACACAGTAGTCATGAAGGGCACAGATGGGATTATCAATAGTGACATGCAGTAAACAGATGCAATGTCTTACCATTTATGTCCTCCCTGGTTGGGAAGTACATCACTGGTCATAATGTGGATCCTGTAGTATAACAAGGCACACAAACATCAACAAGTGGGCACGCTCCATGGTCATAACTCCAGGCACAGAACAAGAATGGTACACAGAAGGCTGCACCCATTTTGGCAGAGAGCCCCAATTATAATTTTATTCTGTCTGTGTGAGAAGTTGTTTCCCCTACTTCTGATTGACATCTGGAAGAAAGTGTGATATGCCCATGCTATACTTTATATGGGGCTCATATATTAAGACATGATAATGTTACAAGAATGTGCCAATTGACTTACTTGCCTTTCCTTTATAGTGCAAAACTATGCAAAAAAAAATTGAAAAACAGAATGGTTATAAAAATAATGTCTGAATATGTAATACACATAATAGCGTCATCACAAGTAAAAATCCATTAAAAAAGTTGTATAGCTTATACTTAAGATTTGAAGCCATGACCGTGGATATCACAATAAATAAAGAATAACCATTGTGCCACATGCCCATTACTACACTTGTTCTGTTTCCACAGTTAAATGCACATCCAAACACAAGGAGCATGTATAGTCCAAGAAAGTTGAATGCCTGTCATATACAACTGCAGTCAGTGACACGCATCATTACAAATGTTACTGCCATTATACGGTGCATAATACACATAATGGAAGTTATACAGAAACAGTGAAGAAATAGTCATTCATATTAAAATGAACTGTATGCACTCATGGCTACATATAAAGACAATAAAGAAGGAACAGTCAAAGCCGTTGTTATGTTTTTTCCATCATACTGAATGCACTAACAACTACTACTATATTACTAAGCATCAGAGAGTGTCAGTAATCTAGTCAGTGAACATACGAATTACAGAGATCCTCATAATTCGGTGGTTTCTGTAAACAGAGCACAGACATTGCAACTTAATCAGAAATGACTACAGATAGATTTTCATCCTGTCGGTATCTATTATTCACCAGGGCCTTATAACTGCATATGATAAAAATATCCTTCTCACTGATGTCCATCTATATGCATAATGTTTATTTCTACACCCTTCTTTTATCTCACAGACTGATTTCAGTGCAGACAACATTACTGTTTTGACTCCTTCTGAGTATATTCATAACTCTACCGGGCAGGTTTACACATTCTAAATGAACTTTTGTTATGAGTGCACATTCATATGTTCATCATACATATAACTATTAATGAAATTCTATAAATTCTCCTTTTAGAATTTTATAAGCTGTTATGTTACTTAGCTGCAATGGTTAAGCAATAATTCATACTATCACATGATCTTCTAGGTGTAGGCTCAGATCTTGTTATAGGTCAGTTTTTAAATAGTGGTGGTTATGTAAATAATATTGAACATAAGATATGAAAGACCTACATTTATTTGGCAAATTATACAGTACAGCGTTTTACACATCTAGCATGTTTATGGTTCACTGACTCCTATAGCACTGGGTTTGAATCTCACTGTATTTATGTTATGTTGATAGTTCCATATTTCTTATTTCATAACAAGATTTGTGAGAGCTATACTTGTTTGATAAGATATCCAGTACAGCTTTATACACATCTAGTGTTATGTGGTGCCTAAATGCCTATAGTGCTTAGGTCTCAGATGACTACATGGTTTCATAGGTTCATAGGTTTATACTAGGCTATCTGCCCTAGGGCATTTATAAGCCTAGCCAGAGTGTGTTTGGCTTTCGCCACCCATTTTAAATTAATTTTGCTATGCCCTTTTTTGAGGTTAGTATACTGTGCCTCTGTCTAACGTGACACAGAAGTGATAACCGGGGTAAACCTACGATCTCCCATCCACTCATCAAGATTCCTCTTGAAGAGAGTCAGTGAGGGACTCTACCTAACCTGGACTGGGATTTTATTCCAGAGTGAAGGGAGCCTCTGGGTTATGAATCTGTCCCTCCAGCATGTCCTATTTATTTCAGTGCTGAGGTTCAAGTCTCTCGAGTGTGTAGCTCGATGGGATTTGGATTTTCTGAGGTGCAGCATGTCCATTAATTCTGGGTTGGACATGGCTTTATACATCAGGCACAGATCGCCTCTGAGCAGGCGGTATGCCACTGAGTAGAGCTGGAGTTTCTTTAACTGGGCAGCATATGGCATCTGTTTGAGCCCTTTGATCCTCTTGGTGAGGTACTTTTGGGGTCTTTCCTGTTGCTGCAGGTGTCTGGTAAGGTACATCCCAAAAGGGGCATTGTACTCAATTATGGGCCTGATGAGGGATGAGTAAAGAGGCACGATGACCTCCCCTGATCTAGATGTGAATCCCTTCATGATTAGGTGGGCTATATAAAATGTTTTTCTAACCACTTTGGCCATGTGGTTGTCAAATGGGAGATTGCTATCAACTTGGGTCCCCAGGTCCCTAATTACTTCTTCTGTACTTAATGGATTATCACCTATGTGGTAATTTGTGGGCACTTTGTTTTTGCCAAAGGGGATGACTATACACTTTTTGGCATTTAGCCTGAGGCCATGGCTTTGGCACCAGTTGTCTGTTTCTATGAGGCCCTTTTGGAGGATGCTTGTGTCGGCTGGAGAGTCGATAATGGCACCCAGTTTGCAGTCATCTGCGAACTTGGTCAGCCACAGTCCTTCCATGTTGGCCTGTACCTCCGAGAAATATATACTGAACAAGAGAGGTCCCAGGACTGAGCCTTGTGGGACGCCACTTGTAACTGGTTTGGAGTCTGACATGGCTCCAGCAATTCTAACCATGTGGGTTCTGTCCTTGAGCCAGTTTGCAACCCATCTAGTGACATAGGGGTTTATATTTAAGCTGGTGAGCTTATCTATAATGCCCGAGTGGGGTATTGTATCGAAGGCTTTTGTGAGGTCCAGGTAGGCTGTGTGGACCACCTTCCCCTCGTCAATGGCCTTGGTGACTGTTTCAAAGAAATCGACCAGGTTTAAGAGGCAGGATCTGCCCTTAACAAAGCCAAACTGGGTAGGATCCAGTGTTTGTAGGTCCCCAATATCTTTATTTATGAGGTCCATGATGATCCTTTCCATAGCTTTGCAGACCAAGCTAGTCAGGCTTATGGGGTGATAGTTTCCAGGTTACGTTGAAGCACCACCTTTGTGGAGAGGGACCACTGTTGCTGTACGCCACTCTTTGGGTACATACCGTGTAGTAAGGCTGAGATTGAACAGTAGTTTTATGTTTGGGTTTAGCTCTTCTTGGAGTTCATGTAGGACGCAGCCCGGGACACCGTCTGGTCCCATTGATGCTGTGTTTTTTGCTTTGGAGAGGGTGGCTCTTACCTGAGCAGCTGAGATGTCAGGGGGGCAGCACTCTGCTGGGATAGATATTTGCCCTTTTGTTGGGGGGGGGGGGAGTTTGCGCTGAACCTGTCAGCTAGGATGTTGGCAATGTCTGTGGGTTCGGTGTATTTTTTGTCATTTTGGACTAATTCTGAGCATGTCGGGGAATTCCTACCCAGGTTCCTAACATAACTAAAGAAAGACTTGTGATTATCCTTAGTGTCCTGTGCAATTTTTCTCTCAAAGCTGGCCTTAGACGATTTTATGAGTGCCCGTAGTTTTTTGCTAATACTGATCAGAGATTCCTTCCCTTTTTGGGATTTTGCTCTATCATGTAGTAGCTTCCTCCTTCTATTGTATAGTTTGTTTATGGCTGGGGTCCACCAGACAGGACATCTGCCTTTGGAGGATTGGGTCTTGGTTTTATTTGGGATTGCGTGATCCATGCATTCCTGAAGGTGTTCGTAGAATGCGTTTATAAAGGATTCTGCGGTCTGGGCCGTATTTTCCACAGGCCCGGGGGCTTTGAAGGATTCCACCTCAGTTTTGAGGAGTGTGAAATTTGCTTTAGAGAAGTTTTTCACTGTGGTTTTCTGGGCAGGGGGTGAGGTCGAGATGTGAATAGCCAGTGAGATTAGTTTATGGTCTGATCTTACCAGTGAGGGATACACTTCTGGTCTGGAGCAGAGAGTCCCCATGTTGGTGATGATCATGTCCAATATGTTTTCCCCATTTGTGGGAGTGGTAACAATTTGTTCCATAGCATTTGAGTTTATAAATTCTAGGAACCTTTGGGCTAGTGTGTTGGAGCTAGAGTAATGCTCCTAGTCTATGTTTGGGTAGTTGAAGTCACCCAATATAATGGTGTTTGGAGATACCTTCATATTTTCCTGTGTTCTCAGGGAGGCTGAGTGGGGTTCCTGGGTTTGGGAGGGTGGTCTGTAGCAGGCTATAAACTGGAAGGCAGTTTTACCCACTGTTAGTTGCACATGGATAGTCTCTGATGCTTCGTGCTGTGGGTATCTTTGACGAATATTGATACTCCCCCTCCTTTTGTGGTTTGGTCCAAGTTTTGGGGCCGGAAAGCATGGTATGAGGTATAACCTGGTAGTGCTGGGGTGCTCTCGGGAGCCTTGAACCAGGTTTCTGTTACTGCACAGATATCGATGTTCTCCATGCTAAGGAGAGTTTCGAGTGCGTGCATCTTGAGGTTTAAACTTGTGGCGTTGAGTAGCATTACTCTTAGTTTCTTATCCCTTGTGATACCTATGGAGGTGGGTTTGTCTTTTTAGCCTTGCCTAAAAAAGGCACTATGGGGATAGCAAGAGCCTTTGCCAATATCCGAAAGCCCAGGGGTGACAGGTGCAAGCCATCCCTAGTGAAGCATCGTGGCTTGTCGAGCATGTCATCCCAGGCTGACAGGCATTGGATCCCCTTTGAATGACACCAGTACTTAAGCCAATTGTTGAAATTGATCATCTTGTCTTCATATTGTGGCATCATTCTTGGTGAGGGTAAGATGCTACTCAAGGTCAGGGTCATACTGGCCTGTGCTACATACTCAGAGAGCTCCTCTATGTCTCTTTTCATGTAGTCCAGGGAGGTAGGTCTCAGGTCATTCACACCAGCATGGACAATGACTGAGTCATATTTGTCCTTGCCTTAGGGTGACCTGAGTGCTTGTGTTATGTGGCGGATCCTAGCACCCGACAGGCAGCTCACCATGACCTTCTCCTTGTTCAGCCTGGTGAGCGGGACGTCAGTGTGCCTGACGACAGAGTCACCTACTACAAGTGTATCAGGTGTGTTGTTTAGCCTTAAGGGCTGTGACTGTTTGGCACACTGACTTTGTGAGCTATGTGTTGTATGTGTTTTGTTTTGGGGTAGCGGTTGCTTGGGTGTCTGTTTTGGAGGTCTCTGCTGCTTAGGCAGATTTTTATTTAGAGCCTCCGAGTATGTTTTTGTGTGTTTATGTGTTTGGTTTGCTGTTGTGGTAGGTCTATGTGAGACTGGAATTGTAGTGAGTGTGGTTTCCTTCTCCTCCTGACTGGTTACGCCAGTACTGAGTTGAGAGAGCTTAGCCTCCAGTTTGGCTATATGGTTGCATCTCTCACATGTGTTGGAATTCGTTGGGAGGAGGAGAGGGTTGTCTTTGTACATGAGGCAGTTGTAACATTGCCTCAAGATTCCCAGATTCACCAGCTGGACCGGAGAGGAGATTGACAACTGACCTTTGGACATGCTAGAATAGTATTGGGAATTCCTTTATAATTGAAAAAAGGGCCAATAGGGAACAAGGTACTCAACGGGAGTTTGTGAGGGTGTAGTGCTTTTAATTTTTTTAGTGCTGACTTATATAATTGCTTTAGTGAGCAAGTGCCAGGTAACTTAAATGCAATGTGTTACAGGTAACTTAAATGCAAAAACGACGAACAGTAACTTTCTTTCAAGTGAAACAAGGAAATAAGTGCAGTAAGCAATGCAGATATCACTAGGGATCCACAGAAGTGCTGAAAAGCCACGTTTTAGGTGGAATTAGCGTTTCAGGGAAATAACAAGCAAACAAACAACAAGCATACAAACAAAGCTAGATTCTGCAGGCCTGGATCGAGTCTGTGCTACAGCAAACAAGATGTACCAATTTCAGTAAGAAAAAGTTCAAAAATGCAGGCACTATAAGTCTTTAACCAGAAATTCCCAGCTCAGAAGGGCAGAATCCAGCCTCTCCTCCCACAAGAGTGCAGACCACAAACCTTCTTAATGTAAAATAACTGGCCTGAAGCCCAAGTGCTTAAACCAGAACTAATACACTTTTAGAATAACAAACACTGAGCCCTCAATCAGCAGTTCCCAACTTAGAAGGATGTAAGCTACCTGTCCTGCAACCACAGTGCAGGCCACAAACCTTCCTAATGTAAAACAACTGGTCTGAAGCCCAAGTGCTTAATCCAAAAGACTTAGAATGATAGCTACACTTTAATCAAGTTACTACCAAGCAGTAATAAATACAATTGAATACTTTAAAGAATGCCTGGATTAGTGCTCAAGTTATACAAACAAAGCTAGATTCAGCAGGCCTGGATCTAGTCTATACTACAGCAAACAAGGTGTACCAATTTCAGTAAGAAGCAGTTCAAATATGCAGGCACTATAAGCCTTTAACCAGAAATTCCCAGCTCAGAAGGGCAGAGTCCAGCCTCTCCTCCCACAAGAGTGCAGACCACAAGCCCTCTTAATGTAAAATAACTGGCCTGAAGCCCAAGTGCTTAAACCAGAATGAATACACTTTTAGAATAACAGACACTGAGCCCTCAATCAGCAGTTCCCAACTTAGAAAGATGTAAGCTACCTGTTCTACCACTACAGTGCAGACCACAAACCTTCTTAATGTAAAACAAATGGTCTGAAGCCCAAGTGCTTAAACTAAAAGGCTTAGAATTAGTTACACCAAGCAGTAATAAATGCAATTGAGTACTTTTAAGATGACGCAAAAGCAAAATAAAGTAGGAAGAAACACAAATACAGTAAAAGCAGATAACATTTTTTTTTTTTTTTTTGAGTGAGCAAATGAGATGGGCCCAGGAGTTACAGGACAGAAACAAGTGCAAATGCAGGCCTTCAAATCAGAAAGTTGAAAGGGATGGAAGACCAGCCAAATGACCAATAACTACAAATTCTGGGCCAGAACCACTCAGATACATATATCTCTGTCATCCACAAAGTTTCTAGAAACATCCCACATTACTTTTGTATGATATGTATAAAATACATTTACAAGTTGTGTGGATTTGTAAACCTTATTTTGTCTTATAGCTGTGGCTGTACCACTGTACATGTAGAAGTGTGTTATTTAATCACCTGTTTGTAAACTAATTCCCTTTCTGGCTTGCCCATTTTGAAAGTAACTTCTGATGTTTATTTTTGAAAGTTATGACAGCTCACACATACTAATGTTATAAGGTGGATATATACGTATTCAGTTGTTACTCCATACAGTTTTACAACATTAAAGGAATTGTGCCATTTATTGTCTCCAAACATTAAGCATTAGGCCAGTGTTAGTCTTTTATGGATATAGGTGGGTTTAAATCTCTGAGTAGAGTATTTTGGATGATATTTTCCTAGTTCTGTATTTCCTATTTAAAAATAGACATGGTAGATACTTGTTTTGTAATATATGAACTATAGATTTTTACAAATCTTGTATGTATGCAGTGCATTAATGCCTATAGCACTTAGGTCTTGGATGACTACGAATATCTCTTGTTACCTGCAAAGTTTCTAGAAACATCCTAACTATGTCAATACAGCTGCATTAAATGTTGGGTAATAAATGCATTTTCAGTGTCATAATATTATGTAATAATCAGTTTTCTTTAATACTGACTACCCTCCTACCTAACTTACATGTTGATGTATAAAATACTACTGATGAACAGTAATTCCTATAATGTGTAGTTATGTCTTTCCATTGCAGCGGTACTGTTTTTTGGCACTATGCTTGGTTGTTTGCCTTTCACATGCAGGGTCGGAGTTTGTTGTCCATTTTCTGATTGCTTTCTTCTACACTACCTTGGCTGGATTTGCTCATCCATGTCATTGCCTGACTTCCACATGCACTGCTGCTAGACTACTTGATGACTGGATTCAATATCCACTGTATACTGCAGTCCCCATTTTTTCTACAACACAAGCCTACCATCAGTCATACGCATTCCTGTATTACTGTCTGACAGTTTGCAACATCACAACACTGAGCTTTGTATACGTACATACGTAGTTCTTCACGGCACCATGGTCGGTAAGTATCCATTCCCTGTTTGTCCATTTTCCTTCACCCATGTTGTAGAGTCTGAATATGTGTTGTCTGTGTACCTTACCTCTCCTTTATGCTTATTTCCAACCCTTGCTGTTATGTCTTGTATATTTGTTATATGTTACACTGTTGTTTTGTCCTCCTCATCCTCTCTCCCTGTCTCTACCTTTCCTTCTTTTCTCAAAAAAAATAAATAAATAATAATAATACCCATACCCCTCTGACTCTTTCTCAGACCTTCCTATTTCATCATATCGCTTGTGATTCCATCCTCTTCACCCTAATTTCACACCTGCTTTTCTATCACTCTTTTTCTTTGGGTGTATGCATTACTTGTGTTCATCACATATGTCCCACACCCATTGTTAGCTACTGTTAGCCCTGGTGAAGTAGCTGTGATTGCCCTTTACCTTAATTAAATCTTTTATTAGAAATTTTTTGGGATGCTACTAGATTCCACAAATTGTGATGAGTGTATTTATATACATCTGTGTACAAGTTATTACAACATCCATAAATGTTTGTAGATATTTGTCACTTAATTGATGCAGATTTCTATTTCTTTACTAATTTTCAATAAGTTGCGTTGAGCGTGTATAATTTCCATATATGCACGTTGTTGATGCACATGTATATCTCAGTTTATAAAATATTTTCTTGACATACAGCTCTGTTTTGACTGCTTGACAGTATGCAGATGTTGCTTGTTAAATCTGCTTTGCACTGAGTTATTCTCCATACACTGAGACATATTTGGATATTACTTGGTTATCTGGAGCTTTTGTGTGGAACTCGGCAATCTGTGACAGATTCCACTAATTTTATAGAATCTGACCCTATGTGTTAGCATGTGAGGAAAAAAATAACCCTGAGTGCAACAGATATAATAATTTGTAAAGACAAAGACAATGCAATAATAAGTTTGAGAAGTGAATATCTTCACATTCACCTCATTGAGTGACTTCATAAGTTCATAACTAATTACCAGGCTAGCTGCCTCAATGGGCCTTACTAAGCATACCTGATTTCTCTCTCCAAGGTAAGGATCAAACACTGTACATTGTGTTTGTGAGTCAGACGCTTTAACCATTATGCCAACCCCCAGTGATTTATTTAGCTTTTTATTTATTTATTTTATTTCATTTTGGACAACTGTGTGCTTAGTTCACCTGCTGTACCTTCCTAATGAGGATTAATAGTCTCCTCTAGTCAGACCAGTTTCAAACTGGCATCCATGTTAAGGCAACCCCACAGGCACATGCAAGTTGCAGCCTAGAGTCCAGCAGTCATACAGTGCAACTCCATCTGAAGCTCCCCATCCCTCTCCCAGACAGCCATTTCAGGTAAAAAAAGCAGCTTATCTACCATCAGGCAACTACTGCCTGCAATCCTCTCTCTGACAATTTTATTTTTATTTTTTATTTTACATTTGTTGACCAAGCTAGTCTAACTGGATATATGTCCATTTTCAGTAGAGGCCCGGGGAAAAAAGCTCCAAACATGAATAGTGACAATGTTAAACATATATAAAAAGGCATGTAAAATCACATAAAGTGAAACTATGAAGTGACACATGAAGTGACAACATACTTGTGTTCTGCATGGTGGTAAGATTTTTGTTGCAATAAATATTTTAACCTGAAAGGATTATATTTGAAATATGTTGCAGTTTAAAACACACTGAAAAAAAATAAAGGGGTTATACACTGTGACCCCATGTATGCAAAGCAGTTTCAACTTCATATATGCAAAAACTCACATCACCTCCTTTATTACTGACACTTTTAAGGAGGCCATGTTCTTTGCACTGTTTCTAATAGTTTTGCTTGTCCCAATACACTAATCACATGGTATTCAATGGGCTATGCAAAACAATGTGATTGCTAAATGCATTGTCTTAATGCAGCAGTCCCCAAATGATACACAAAATCAGTTTCTGTAAAACAGAAAAATAACCTTATTAGGTTTCTGCTACAATTTGTTAAAATGGAGTACGTGAATAAATGGGTAATATGAACATGTTGCATTGAAGTTAAGATATATTATAGATGCAACACACAAACCTCACGGTGGGAGGATGGCATAACGGTTAAGGTGTTTACCTTGGAGACACACGGTGCAGGGTTTGATTCTCACATAGGGTAATTGGCTAGGATTAAAATGTCCCCCAAGGGCAGTTAACCTAGAACTAATCTATGAATCATTCAAAAAGATGTTTAAAGCAAACTCAGAAATAAGCATCTATACATGACTAATAATTTGTGCTATTAATGTAAGCTATAAAGAACCATTATGAGGCAGGTTGGTTGGATACTGAAGACTGCAATACAGCCTCAGAAATTTTTTTTGCATTTTTTGATATAATGTTCCACAATTTGCTATTGGCACTGGTTTTACTTTACCAATGCAGCGATTGGTTCAATTTGTATCCTTAACACCATAGAATAAAACGTTAGTGATAGAAGGCGAAGTCTGTATTCCCTTTCCATTTTGTTATTGTACCATCCATACTCTTGTTGGTTATATTCCCAATGTGACGTGTATATGTTTATGTATAAGTATATGCATATGTGTATACATTTGAGTATGAGTATGTGAATGCCTATGTTTATATTATACTACCGGTGAATTACTTTGAAATGCACATTTGTAAATTCTTAGCTGAATTCATGAATGTCTACACCATGTACACTAACAGTACCACTCTCTATTCAAGAACACCCCTACCACATTTTTTGAGCTGTGTATTCTCTGGAAAGATTACACACTTTGTGGTAACCTTTATAAATCTCCCTTGATATTTAAGGCTACAAGAAAATCAATAGGAAAACTAAAATTAGAAGGAAGAAGGTAGGAATTGTACTTGTGTTGCCTATTCTTTTAGAATTGTGTACATTTAGTGTATACTTAGTGTAGGCATTCATGAATATAGTCTGTTGTTTATTTTATTGTACTCCAAAATGAATTAAAGTTGTAACAACTGTACTCAAACTGTTGTAAATATTTGTTCACTTTTTGTAATATGCACATTTTTTGCCAACTTTTTTTGTATTTGTCTTATAACACAGGATCTGACTGAAAATGATTATTGAAGAAGACTACCCATATATTCAACAAAGAAACAATAAATAAGTAAAATTTTTCATGTATCTTCATTTTGTGGAAAGAAAACTTCATACATGAAACATGGTTATATCCTTATTTCTGCTATTTTATCAAAAATGTCAGGAGAATTAAAAAGTAACCTATGTCTCCTCTTAACAATACACAGTATAAGACATGCAGTTCCCAGAGCAAAAACAAAATCTACTAGTAAACATTAATCTTTCCAGGAATGGAGGTATAGCATGCTTTTAGAAAGACCTCCATTCGGCAAGAATCTTAGAATGCATTAGTTAATGACACACTTAAATCTAGCTTTCTGTAGACTTCAGCACATATTCTGTAATTTTATCTGATCTTGTTTTTTTTTTCTTTGTGTCTTGTTTCAAAAGTATAGAAAATGACTGATGCATTAGTGAATCTGGAACATCTGCCATGAATAATTGTTTGCTGATCAAATATAGTGCCTAATAGTGTTACTGACTTATGCTTCTCCCTTGAGCATTTGAGATTGTAGACAGCTACAGTTAAAAGGGGCATGGACATTTGTTTTCTAAATAACGGTACCAGAAGTAATGGTCTCTTTAAGAGCTACTTTTAGAATGCAGCTTTTAAAAGGCATTTGAGATGCGCTTATATAATAGTCTCAGCTTGAGTACTGTGTTACCCCTTTTGATAATCTTTTATCCATTCCAATTGGTACATTTTGAATACAGATTCCATACGATAACTAAAGTGAAATAAGAAGACCGTGATTCGGTCATAAGAAACCCAACTTGAACAGTGATGCAAAATCAATACTAGGGAATAACAAACAGGATGGTAATGCAGAGTATAATGTGTGGGATAACTAGGGCGTTGCTTTAATTCAAATTTGACAGGTTATAAATAAGACCTCCACAAGCAGCATTTAGCAGGAACTCTGAAGGATCGTGCACTAAAATCAAAGAGAAAGATAAGGAAAGGAATAGTTGTAAGTGTAGGCTGGCTAGTCTCCTGCCTGTGTCAATAAGATCAACAAATTTAGAAATTGACTAAACTGACAGATGTATTAAATAAAACAATTACAGGATCATGTGCACAAGCATATAGCTGTCAGACAGAAGGAAGGAGACAGCGGTACAATCAAAAATTAGTCAAAACAGATAAAAGACCTTTACTTTTGGAAAATGTTTTGCCCATTGCTGGTCATGACCAGATGCTTGGAAAATGGAGAAATGGTCAACAGGAACAAGCAGTGTCAATAAAATCTAGATACAGGGACAGTCAGCCCAGGGAACGGTGATTCTTTAGGCAGGGCAGAGACAAAAGGTGACCCAGTATGCCCAACTTGACCTGCAGCTACAGGTAAGGCACTAGGCAAATGGATAGATTGGTTTGCCACAGGTAGGGCAAGATAGATTGTTGAAGTGGGGGCGGAGCAGTGGAATGACAAGGGTATTTTGCATATAAAAGGAAAAAGAGAGACCAGATATAAAGATGGATGAAGCTGCTACTGAAAGAAGGAAGTGGTGCATGTTGTGATTTGATACAGGTAGTTGTGATGTAGTGATTTGCATTAGCCTTTGGACTGGCTAGTGGTGTATAGGTAGCCAGGACAGACATGATGCTTGGTGGCTAAATGTGTATGGTTGTGTCCAGGAGGAATGTGGGCTGGTTTCAATGCCTTCTGGGGGAGAAAAGGTGAACAATTGCTGTATTCCTATAGACACCAGTAATTATTGGAGCACTGTGCAAATGCTTTTTTTTTCCAGGTTGTTGTTATGTTTGAAGGCTTTGTTTTATGCATGGTTCTGGCTATAGGATGAAGAAGACATTTTGGGCAATGTTTTCTTTTTGACTGGTGCTTTCCTCATTTGTTCTGAATTTGGCATGGTCCCTCACAACAGCTTTGCACTCAATCATTGCTGAGAGGGCATTACACTGGTCAGAAGGCATGATCGGTGGAAGTTGGGAGCATCCATCTTGACTGTCCAGAATTTAGCAGTGTTCAGATTTTTGTCCCTTATTCTTTGTCTGTCATTCATAATGTTTGTGGTTTTCAGGCAAATCATTGGGGAGTGCAGTCAATGAATGTTGTCATATTGTTGAGTTTCAGATCACATATTCTTTCAAAAATTCATGCTAATGTTGAACCCATTATTTGACTGACTTAAATTTATAAGAGCAATTGTTAAAATCTGTCCCTACTTTGGTATATTGTTACCTTGTTGTTTGTGCTGAAAGGTTCAGAGGTATAGTTGATAGTTGTCACTTCATGTGTCACTTCATAGTTTCACTTTATGTGATTTTACATGCCTTTTTATATATGTTTAACATTGTCACTATTCATGTTTGGAGCTTTTCTCCCCGGGCCTCTACTGAAAATGGACATATATCCAGTTAGACTAGCCTGGTCAACAAATGTAAAATAAAAAAATAAAAATAAAATTGTCAGAGAGAGAGGATTGCAGGCAGTAGTTGCCTGATGGTAGATAAGCTGCTTTTTTTTTTACCTGAAATGGCTGTCTGGGAGAGGGATGGGAAGCTTCAGATGGAGTTGCACTGTGTGACTGCTGGACTCTAGGCTGCAACTTGCATGTGCCAGTGGGATTGCCTTAACATGGATGCCAGTTTGAAACTGGTCTGACTGGAGGAGACTATTAATCCTCATTAGGAAGGTACAGCAGGTGAACTAAGCACACAGCTGTCCAAAATGAAATAAAATAAATAAATAAATAAAAAGCTAAATAAATCGCTGGGGGCCGGCATAATGGTTAGAGTGTCTGACTCACAAACACAAGGTACAGTGTTTGATCCTTACCTTGGAGAGGGAAATCGGGTATGCTTAGTAAGGCCCATTGAGGCAGCTAGCCTGGTAATTAGTTATGAACTTAGGAAATCACTCAAACAATCAAAAGGAAAGAAGAGAGAAGGATGGTGAGAACATGGAATAAAAACTTCAGGAAAGAAAAGCTGGGTTATTTAAGCTATCTCAAAAATTGAATGAACTGCAGAAGCAGAAGCAAAACCAACAATAAAAAACACACATAAAAACACACATACACTGGAAACACAGTCATGATCCGAATGTTACTGTGCTTCTCAGTAAAATTCGAATCGTGACCATAGCTCCAGTGTATGTGTGTTAGTTAAGCTATCTGATGACATGGGAAAGATGAAGATTGACTGAAGCCTGCATGGCAACTCCACCGAGGGGTGTCACAAGGTGGGTGGCCTTTCATGTCCAGGGCTGAAAACAGGGTGGCAGGTACCAAAGATCCTTTATTTTTGCTTTAAAAAGGCTTCTTTAAGCAATTAAGCCTTTGCATGTGGGTAACCTGTCTAGCACCAGACCAGGCATAGGTCAAATGGGAAGGCTTGAGTTTAAGCAACCAGTATATACAACAAAAAAAAAGTATATACAACAAAAAAAAAAAAAAAAAAAAAAAAAAAAAGGAAAACTAATACAGAATAACCCATCAGCCAATTAATTATAACAAAAAATATAGTGTTCTGATTTAACTTTGCAGTACACCCAGAATACTCAAGCAAGAAAGGGACTTATAATGAAGAGCTGCAGAATCACAGTCATGGCTAGCAACCCCTACCACATTACAGAACTGGACTTCGAGAAATGAGGTATGTTTGGCAATGCTTTTACTATTTATGTATGCTGCTCAAATTGCTTTATGCATGTTTGATGTAGCAGACTATGTAACTAGTTATGTTCATTGTGTTTTAGTATGTTCTATGAAACATTAGGGAGATGTGACATTTACCTTACCGTGTTTACTATAATCTACGGTGTGACATACAGCCATTTCACATAACTGATTATAGAATTGACAGGAGAGGTATGCTTGGGACATTGAGCATCTCTACTAATACACACACACACACACACACACACACACACACACACACACACACACACACCCACATCCACACCCACACATATACACAAAGTAAATAAATGCCTAAAAGGCCAAGGGAAAGCCTACTTGGATGGACACGCGTAATGTCTTTGTTGAGTAGAGGAACATCAAAGTGATTAATTGCAGAATTCATCTCAAAGATGGAGGATTGAAGGGTGCATCCTGAAAACATGCCCTAGGGACCAGAAGAAAGGCAAGAGGGAAATAAGTTGAGGGTAAATTATCATTATGAGTAGGCAAAGCAGGAACAGGTAAGGATGGTCTCAGCATTATACTTGACGTGAGAGAGCTGCAGGGGTGGTCCTTAAATGGCTTCCCTAATGAGGGAAGAAGGTTTTATTTATTTACTTACTTAAACATCTGACAGATGATTAGCAGGACCGTCTTTACTGTGTTTGAGATTCAGGATGTCTAGGGCAGAGGTGCATCATGGGAGATGACCTTGAAAGGGGCTTAGTGGTGCAAGCAGGGGAGGATGGCTATCCCTTTCCTAAGAAAATGCAGATCTTGGGTAGATCTCACTGAAGCACTTACAGAGACCAGAGCTCAGAGACATTGCTGGTCTGGGCATATGGGAAGGGCTGAGGAGGCATGACTGTACTATGGGCCCTAGGCTGGTAAAGCCTCAGGTCAAACTTTACAACTCAGCCAGCCTAATATTTCATATCAGTTCAAGAGAGAGGGGTATAGAAACAGGAAAGAACCCAGCTTGTCCAAAGTATGACCAGTCCCTGGTTCCTTGCCCCTTTCAAATTCACAGGAAATACATAATCCATAAGACTGAGAGGTACAGGCCCATTCAGAGGGGCAGGACCCCTCTGATGATGTGATATGCTGGGGTTTCCCAAAGCAATGAAAGTTGGAAGAAGTAACTATGAAGGGAAGCAGAAGACCACATGTTAGCAATAAGCTGCATACTGATTCTGGGACTATTATTCAATATAATAACCAGACATTAACAAATATCTGTATATGAATACAATGCCCCCTTCAGTATGCATCAATAAACACATATTGCTAAATTATTAAGCCCCCAAAGATACCTAACCAAGAAAATCAATGGCTTTAAATCTTTCAGTCTGTCCTGACAGATGATGTACAACTGTCATTATATTGAGTGGTTTACCTTTATATCGTCTATCACACTTCGTTGACTGGCCACTTAATCGACTCATTTAAGTGAACCAAAACTGCAAAAAATTTTAAATGTCGAAAATATGTCGAATTTTGGCATTTCCGACTTCGCCACACCTCCACACCAATGCTACCATGGGTCAAAAAGGGGTGAGGTTTTGTCATTCGCTTATTCGGAATTCGACGTTGGAGAAGTTCGCACTTCAGTATTCGCAGAAGTCGTTTTGCCCATATTGGGATCAATGATGTAAAGGTAAACCTACTGAGTAGCCTACAGGCTTCTCCAAGGTGAGTGGTATCTTGCTTTCAAGCCATGAAAAACCCAATCCTATTGGACCTTCTCTCCCTTTGCAAAGTCAGTGGCCCTACAAACATCCACATTAGCTGCATAAGTCTACCCTACGAAATAAATTTGACTCACAGACGAAATAGAGTCTTAAGTCAGTATATTCACAGTCTGTGGTGTACAAGTCATGCAAAGTTCTACTTTGATTACTATTCAAGCTACTCTTGATGATTAGATAGGTAGACACAAATTTAAAATGGGACTGCCCTGTTTAATTTGGGAGGTAAACACTATGAAAAGTGCTTGAAAAGGAGGCATAGGCTTTAAAGTGATTCTACTAAAGGTGTATATATGGCTGGGCATCTTAAGTTCCTCATGATCACTTTTCTAGTATTGTTCCTATGTTCCTATATATATATGCATGAATGAATGAATGGGTATTTTTTATAGCAAATCTGTCCAGTAGGATTTTAAATGAAAGTTAAGTATTTGTTTCACAAAATTGGCTGACATGTATTTCTTAATGTTGTTGGTGCTATTATTCACTGGCAAATTTTACTATGAAATAAAATATTTCAGTTGTTGCCTATATTGAAAAGTAAAATCAATGTTATTAATGAGAACAATATTAGACAGCCTACTACTTCCAAACAATACCTAGTCTCCCCTAGCTATCTTTGAAAAATCATGTGAAATGTAAATTAAGAAAAGTTTTAAAGAAGCTTACAAAGAAGCTTTATTATTTAAATTATGAACAGTGAAAAGTATTATTTTTTAGGTTCATAGGTTGGTACTAGGCTATCAGCCCTAGGGCCTATACAAGCCTAGCCATAACAATTCCCTGGCTATTTCTTCCCACACTATTTACTTCCCTGGACCCCTGTCTAGCAGGGTGACTGACGTGATCCCTGGGGTGAATTTCCTTTCTCCCATCCAGTCGTCAAGGTTCCTTTTGAAGAGGGCCAAAGAGGCACTCTGCTTGACATGTATGGGCAATCTATTCCAGAGTCTGGGGAGTCTCTGGGTCAGAAACCTATTCCTCCAGCATGTTTTGTTTGTTGTGATGACAAGGTTTAGATCCCTGGAGCGTGTGGCTCTGAGGGATTGGGATTTCTTTAAGTGTAGCATGTCCAACAGCACTGGGTTTGACATGGCCTTGTATGTTAAGCAGAGATCGCCTCTGAGTAGACGATATGCGACAGAGTATAGCTGGAGATTTTTTAAGGTGGTCAGCGTAGGGCATCTACTTTAGGCCTGTGATTCTTTTAGTGAGGTATTTCTGCTTCCTTTCCAGTTGTTGCAGATGTCTTGAGAGGTACATACCAAACGGGGCATTGTATTCTATAATGGGTCTAATGAGGGATGAGTACAGTGGGACAATGACCTCCTTTTTCCTGGATTAAAAGCCCTTAGTGATGAGGTGTGCCACACAGAAGGATTTCCTGACTGTTGTGGCGATGTGGTTATCGAAGGTTAGACCACTGTCCACCTGTGTCCCTAAGTCTCTTATCACACTTTCGGTGTTTAGTGTACTGCCACCTATATGGTAATTCACGGATACATGTTTTTTTCCCAAAGGGGATAACTATACATTTCTTGGCACTGAGCTTGAGCCCATGGCTCTGGCACTAATCATCTGTTTCTGTAAGGCCCTTTTGTAGAGTATCCACATCATTTGGGGATTCAATAATGGCTCCCAGTTTGCAGTCATCTGCAAACTTTGTTAGCCAGAGTCCCTTAATGTTGGCCTGTACTTCATGTTATACATATTAGAATACTGAAGGTTGATAAATAGGACAGTTTTTTTAAAGAATGTAGTTGATTATAATTTTCATGTGGAAATTTTCTTGAGTTATTTTTTTTATTATTAAGTATGGGGTGGGAGAGTAAGGAATGTCTGAATTCTTTCTATTAGATTATTTTATAGTTAGTGAACCTTAGTTAGGTTACCTTTATGATTTACCCAAGATGCATAAGTTTGGAAAGTCCACCTATAAAACAATTTATAATGGTCCCAGGATAAGAGTCAGTATTTATATTTACTGAGGAAACAGTGAAATAAATAGTAAAGTGAGTCTTATTTTATATGAATGATTTGTATAATAAATTAAAAAATATATAGCTGTAGAACAAGAGCTTACTAGTGACAGTGGATGTAATTTTTTTTATTCTACATAATATTGATGTAGATCAGTTTAGTTTTAAATTACAAAAAGTAAAAAAAAAAGTTATCTAAAGTTAATTTATTAACTATACTTATAGGCTTAGCTTTACATACTGTTGTGTTTAATAAGAATATATTTGTAGATGTTGCAGGGGCACCCATATTTGCTAACCTTGTTATTTTTTTTGTGAAGAAACTTTTATACATAACAGTAAAAGACAAAAAGGTAGCAAACCCAGTAGATTGTATATATCCACAAAGCGTTTATTGTCTTACAGCTTAAAAACATTTAAAAACAAACTGCTGTTGTAAAAAATCAAACAGGTTTAGCACTTTCGTCTTACAAGTAAAAGACATCATCAGAACCATTGCATTTAGAGTAGCTACGCTTTTATAATGAAAACCCCAGCCTTAATTGAAAACAAGTCATGAAGCCAAGTCCTGCATTTGAAGCTACATTCACCTTCAATAGATATGTGTAATAAATGGTTACAAAATAAAACATCATGAATAAAATAAGTAAAAATAATGTACATATATACATGCTGTGCTTGTAGCATACTACAAAAGCGACAAACAACTAGATTTTCGTATGTACATTGCATCAACTTGTCTTCTGCCGACTTGCATTTAGAGAACCTATATTTTTATTGATCTTTCTTTTAGCTCACTGGCAATATAAATTGTTTTGTTTAAGCCTGGTGGCACAATAGCATTAAATCTCAACTGCCAAAGCATTTCTTTGTGCAACAGCTTATTCTTCCAGTCCCCATAATATGCTGCCAAATCAGCTTGTTCTACAACAAAGAACATAAATTTATCAAACCCCACACAGGTGACCGAGTGCCTAGCTAAAGCACTCTTGTTGTCATTTCGCTGGATGCTATAAACATGTTGGTAAATACGCTTATTAAAAGTGTTATTGGTTTTGCCAGTGTAAAAAGCTTGGCATTGTTTGCACACAGCAAAATAAATCACTGTCTCTGTGAAACAATTAAATCTGCCTCCCTAGGCATCGCCCCTGATTTTATCATATAGCCACCCTTCATAGTGCCCTTCAAAATAGCCACATTGATTGCATCTTCCACATCTAAAATTTTTAGAAAAATTATCCATCCTGCATGTAGGTTTATTCTCCAAAATACTTTTAAAATTACTCCGTCTTTTAAAAGTGAAAGTAAGCTTAACCTCATTAAATCTCAGTGTGGCCTCGGCATCAAGTGAGTAACGAAAAACCATGTCAGTACTTAAATCAAGGGACTGGTTGTTGTGAGGTGGATGAGGTGGAAGGACAGGTTTGCAGTGAACAAAATGGTATATACAGTTTCATTTTTAAACATGGGTACAACAATAATCCAGATGTTGTTGCTCACAAGTAAAGATGAGGCCACACTGAGATTTAATGAGGTTAAGCCTACTTTCACTTTTAAAAGATGGAGGGCCGGATTCACGAAACCTCCGTGTAAGACTTCATATGTCTTACTCGGAGGCTGCAGTTGAACAGTATGACGTCGGCGTGCCATGAATATTCATGAGGGCACGCTGACTCATCCATAACTCTTACACAGACTGAGTAGGCAAGCAGGGGGCGTGTCCGACTGCCGAGCAGTCTAAAAGTCCACGCCCCTGCAATGTTTTAAAAAGCATAATGTCAACAGACAAGAGCGAGTCCACTCAAATGTACTTGCACCCAACACAACACTCCTTGACACGGTAAACCCCCATCAGAGTTATAAAACGGAAAATAGTATTTTTTTTTTAAATCCACGATACAGCTGCCCGTATTTGCACTTGTTTGCGCGGGTGTGCCCATTGCTTAACCACAGTTAGCAATTGTGACATTGAAGAGCATATCAGAACTACTTTTGCAAATTAATCCAAGTAGCAATAGCGTAATGCTAGAGCGTATGCACAAACAGAAGGAATTCACAGTTCGAGTCCCACCAGTCCTCTTCTTATTTATGTTTTAAATCAGTATTGGAAATAATACCAGACAAATATAATTAAAATTTTATTAAAAGCAGTGACATGGCCAATGTATCAGCAAACAAAATATATATTGTGAAAGGACCCAGGTATATAATAGCATGCCGCTAAGCAACGTTTTACACAGCTAAACACAGGTGCCCATAGTTTAATAGCACTATACCCATCTAAACAGAGGTGCCCATAGTTTAATAGCGCTTTATCCAGCTAAACAGAGTTGCCCAGAGTTTAATAGCGCTTTATCCAGCTAAACAGAGTTGCCCATAGTTTAATAGCACTTCACCCAGCTAAACAGAGCTGCCCATAGTGTAATAGTGCTTTACCCAGCGCAATAGAGTTGCCCAATGTTTAAAAATGCTTTACCCAATGCAATGTGCTTGCGCGGACGTGTGCGCCACGCCAACCAGGGCACCATAGGGCACAAGGGAGCAACGTAGAGCTAAGTTGATTAAATGAAGCCACACCCCCTAACCTGCCTAGACAGTATTAAAATAAAAGAATGACAAGGTTTGAACCCAGGACCCTTTGCATCATAATCAAAGTACAGAACCACTAAGCCATGACAACATAGGGGAAACAGCCACTATTAACATTCATAAACTTAGGAATGGTAGTTTAACCATTACTAAGCAGGTCTGCAGTCAGCCGAGAATTTTACAAAATGGCCAATCACAAAAAAGTGCAGGAAATGCGGCATATTTAAGCCCCACAGGTGGGAATACATGCCATAACTGATTGTATCTAACATCTGCGGTCAGAATGTCTGGTGTTGGAGAGGGAGTGCACTTCTGAGCACAGAGATGGGGCACTGAGGACTCCAAATACATGGTTTGGCTCCTAGTCCACCATCACGAGGCAAGACTCCTGCAGGGCCAGTTCCAAGGGACGGAGTACAAGGCAGAGGCTTGGAACCCATTAGCTTGTGACCTCACCAGTGCCACAGGCGTTCACCAGACCGGTGAGCAGGTCCGTCACCACCATGCGGTCCTGAGGAGACAAAAGGAGGACCGCCTGAACCAGTGGATACAGGAGGCCCGTGGGATGTGGGATGCCCCACAACTGAGTATGTAGCCATGGAATGCAGTATGTAAGGATTTAAAATGGAGTATGTATAACGGATAGGAATGTCTCAATATCCCTTCATTTACATTACAGCTATGAATCAACAAGCCTATGCTGATAGGCTGCTAAGGCTGTGCCACCAGGCAGGTTAGTGATTATTCTGCATGTATTGTTATATAAAATATGGGAGAGAGCATGAAAGAAAGTGTTGTAGTCCAATAATGCAACCATAAAATGGACTGAATAAGTCCACTCCATGTACTGTCAGATAAAAACATTAGAGAGGCAGAAAAAGAGTATAGTAACCCATTAAGAAAGGTAACAAATGTCTGGAATAATATCTCTGCAGGTACTGTCATATAAAATAATATGTGAGTGAGCCTGAAAAGAGAGTGTGCTAACCAATTAAAAAAGGTATAATATGTCGTGAACATGTCTGCCATATATACCGTTAAAACAAATAAAGGCGTGAGCCTGTCGAAACGTGTGTAATGTCATTAATAAAGGTCTAAAACCCAGAGTGTGTCTGTTTCACTTAGTATGAAATGTTGTTGTACCCTTGCATTATACAAATAGTAATGTGTTAGAAAGTGCTGGCAACCCAGAGTTCTGCAGTCCCATCTAAAGTGGGTGATGGATGTGCTAGTAGCTGTGAAGTAAACATACAGTCCTCAACAGTCAGTTACTGGCTGGCATGCATAAGTAAATCTGGCACACGAGTAACATGCTAATATGTTCCCCAGAAATGTAAGTGTGCTTCAATAAATGCAAGGTTCTGTACAATTAGAAGTGAAAATGTCATGTGAAAACATCCAGATATGTAAATAAAGAAATATAAATGCAACCATGAAATATGTAGCAGTAACATCTGCATCCTGGACAGTTAGTATGTGAGATATAGGTCAAGTATAGATTGAACTAGCCAAACCCACTACGCAACCTAATGCATGGTGGCAAGTGTAATAAAACATGTAAGGAATATACACCTGCAGTCACTAGGAATGTAGTGTAGAGTAAAAGTGTTTATAAGATGTTAATGGAGGTTTTTTCTACACCCTACTGTTTGTGCATACACCATGCAATTTCGCATCTCAATGGGTATGTGTAATCTTAAATATTTGTCGGGATATATGTCCTATTGTTCCATAAATATTTGCACTCATGTTGATGCATGTGCCCTGTTCAAACACCACGTTCATGGTGGCCTGTTGCTACCAATCATCCCTGCATGCGGTTGGAATAACCACTGTTGTTCAATATATGCATGTGTTATGTTTGCTGTTCAACTGTTGGAACTGTGGTGTGTTGGGTTAATGGGAATATTACTGCATGCTGTTACAACTAATCTGGAATGCTGCTGTTTATGTTGTAATGAAACACACCAAATCACAGAATGTATGGGAAGGCCGGTCCCAGCGGACCCATCTGTCCCTCCTCAGTTGGCGAGTGCACCTGGCACCAGTGGCTCTGGTGCCCAGCCTGGATTCCCCTCCTCTGTTGGTCCTGTGCCACCTTCGGGTGGAAGCGCTGCAGGGGATGGGACTCGTCCCCCCCCCCGGTGCAAGCGTGGGCAGAGAAGGGCCACCCATCACCCTTCGAAGGGTCCAGGCTGTGGTGCGTAGGGGGATCCAGCGATCAGTCGCTGATTCCCTACTCCAGCATGAGGCAAGAGTGGCGCATCTCACGGGTGAGCCTGCCCGTCCTACTCAGCCCAGAGCTCAGCCACCCCGGGGCTGTGAAGGTGCAGTGGTGACTGCCCATGGGTGGGGAATCTCAGTTCCACTGTTACCATCTGTGGGCTCATGGGCTTGCGATTTCCAAACAACATTCCCCGTCAATTGTGTTCACCCACCCCATGTGTCAAATTCTGCCCCTGTATGCGTCTTGTTTGTCTTGTCTGTTTACCTCTAAGAAAAAACAGGCACTGAGTCACACCAAAAGAGAAGATATTCCACTGAATTTATTGTCGAACTAACACGGCTCAAATAAAACAATGAAAACCATAAAATGTAAAGCGCTTTTCGTCCGGATAATATCCAGACTTCTTCAGATAAACAGTTTCATTCTAAATAATCCAAGTTCAAATAGTTTACACATAGTGCACTGACCAATCAGACAAAACTCTGTGACTGATGAGTTGTTAAAGCAACAACCCCTCTAATTAAAACCCATATTATACTTTCTTTACCTAATAGTGTTTAAAAATATTCTCTGAATAAATAAACATTATGTTCTTTTTACATCATGAAATAGTCATACATCAAAATATAAATATATATCTTAAAAAGGTTTTCTAAACATCAGTATTGTGTTATGACAGCAATTTATTTTTATTAAAATTATATTCTCTTATAAGTGTTATTGCAAAATTTGTAAATTAATTAAAATGTATTATTAACTTAGTCCAAGGCAGTTCCAAGGCTATGTCTGACATAAAACCATAACGTGTCATGCAGTTAGTAACAGTTAATAAATAAGTAAATAGAAAGTTGTTACAATCAAGTGGCAACAAGTAACAACCGTTTCTACACTAGTTTTAATACTGCATGTATCTAATACTAGTAGCATGTATACGAATTGTAAATACCTTATTCCTTATATTAGAATTCAATACACTAGGGTGATCAAATCACTACTGTTTGAATACTAAATATGTAAAAAAGATGGAGTAGTTATCATCACTATAAATCATCTATTTAAACTACATTCAGTGTTGTTAACATTATAAATTAATACATTTTAATAATGCATACAAAGTTGTACCACGGTTGGCATCGTAAGCTACCTATAAAAACCTCAGTGGTTATTTTACCCAAATTATCTAATTCTCCATGCCTATCTCAAAAAACTTCTTAGTTTTAATATGCACGCTATTGAACATGTTTCATTTAAACCTGGCTCTGCACATGCTCTTAAGCGCAATTGTCAACTCAATTCATTTTTTTCGAGTTCTAACTTCATGTAGTTATTGTTAAAATATTTTCCTCCTATGGTTTGGTTATTTAAATGACTAATAACCATAAAGTTAAATTTGTGTCCAACATTTTGCTCACAGTGCCTTGCTAAAGCATTGTCACCTTTTTTCCTACTTATTGCATAAAGGTGTTCATATATTCTATCCCTCAGATGACGATCCGTCTTTCTAATGTAGAATGACGGGCATTGTACACATAGAGCTATATAAACTATTGACCTTGTATTACAATTGTAAATGTCTCTTATTGTAAATATTTCTTTTCTTATTGTGAAGGTGTTTGAGGTGTCAATGAAAGCAAAGTATTTACATGCACCACACTTATGTGTACCTCCGATGTTTTTCTTAGTTTTGCATTTTGTTTCCAAAAGATTTTTCATATTTGATCCCCTCCTAAAGGTAATGGTTGGACCATAGTTCATTATATTAGAAATATCTTTGTCTAGTGATAGGCAAAACTAATATTTTCTCACTATTCTCTGTAAGTCTACAGCCTCTGGACAATAGGTGAAAGTGAATGCTAAAGAAAAGTTCTTTCTAGTGTTTGAACTCTCAGTGATGGTGTACCTTTCTTCTACAATGGTTGGTTCTCTCCCATCTTCATTACTAATGGATTCGGTATTTATACTCTCTGTTGGATTCATTGTTGCAATTCTATTTAAAATAGGTATATATATATCCCATTCTTCTACTTTGTTGTTACTTCCTGGAATATCTCCCTTAAGAAGTGACTAGGGTATCCTCTGTGAGTAAACATTCTATACAATAAATCACATTCACATTCAAAGTCTTCATCTAGTGTAATCATCCTTGCCGCTCGTACAAGCTGGCCTTTCACCACAGACTTCTTTTGGTGGTAAGGATGTGAACTTGTGAAATGGAGAAATGTATTTGAATATGTATTTTTTCTATAAATTTTTGCTATGTATCTACCTTCATGTAAGTTTTTACTTAATTCAACATCTAAAGAGTTGATTTTTAACTCCTAGAAGTTTTTTGTAAATTTTAAGAATGTAGTTGTTGAATTTAGAAAGGTAACTAATTCATCAGCCAGGTTACTATCTCCATTAAAAATAATAAATATGTTGTCTAGGAATCTCTTATAAATGAAGATTCTTTCTTTCCATTGACTATTTAAAATAAAATTAGTTTCCCAGTAGGCCATAGCCAAGTTTGCAAAACTCGCGCCTACTGGGGAACCCATTGCTATTCCTATCTTCTGTAAAAATAGTTTATTATCAAAAGACACAATTATTTTTCAAAATAATATCTAATAATTGTTCTACTAAAAGACATTCATTTCTTGTTGCACCTTTTTCTGTAATAAAATCCACTACCCATTGTGTTCCTATATTTTGTGGTATACATGAGTAAAGGTCCCAAACATCCACTGTTAGGAAGTTCAATTCATTATTGAATGTTAGTGCCTCCATTACTTCCAAAAAAGACCATGAGTCTTTTACTATTTGTGTTTCCTTATCCACATAGTTTTTCAAAATTGAATCTGCAAGCTTTGCACATGGATATGTAATAGACTGTCTTGCATCAACCAATGGTCTAAAAGGTGGATTAACCAGATCTTTATGAACTTTTGGTATACCAAACAGTTGTGGAATCTTAGGAGACAGCATTGTCAAATAATGGTTTAGGTTAGTGTCGATTTAACCATCAGTGTATAAATCACTTATAAACATTTTTATTCTATTATATGCTTGGTTTAGTTGGTGCCGGCTCACTTCTTCATTGTCCTTTTCCAAAACTGATGTCATTATTCTATTATTATCTTCGTTATACATGACCACAAGACCCCCACCCTTATCAGGTTTCATAAATCTGAGTGGAAGGGTCCTAAACATTGTTAACAGTTGCCTTTCCTCGAGTGTAATATTTTCTGTGTGTCTTTCTTCTTTAAAACCTTTTACTACTTGTCTAAACTCTTTTTCACATAACTGTTCGAACATACCAATAGTTGCATTGCATGGAGGATTAAAGGTGCTAGTCACACTCAGTTCATTATTACTATATGAAGTGTTTCCTAACAAAACACCTAGATTCAGCTTACGAATAAACTGCTTAAAATCAATTAATAATTCAGCAATGTCACATCTCTTCGACGGAACAAATGTTAAACCCTTTGCAAATAGTTCAACCAAAATTCCATCAATACAACATTCAGTGTAATTAAAGATTTTAAAGTCACCCTCTTTATTAGTAATAACTTTAAATAAGTTTAGTCCTAATATTTGCTGTTGCTGCAGGTATTGTATTTCTTCTTGGGGCCTTGTTGTAAATTCGGCTTCCAGTTGTTCCCCCTCCGCCCTCTGTAGTTTTTTTTTTATTCGATTGTACATGCCATTGATTGTTATCGGGGGGTATGGTTGTACAAAACCCGGGTTTTGGTGTTCTAACCTTTCATCATCATTAAAAACCCCTTCTGTGGTTTCGTTAATGAAGTCTGTACTGTGAGGTGCTTCTTCATACCTCACAGTACTGTTCCATCCATTTGGGACCATCCTTTGTTCTTGTCCAAATACAGGATTAATGTTCGTTCAATTTCCATTCCCATAGTTCTGTGAACTTGGTGGTTTAGGGTATGCATAGCCCTCTTTATATGCTTTCAAGTCCCTTTCCAATTTCTTGATTTTAGTTGACTTGAATTTCTGCATTTGTTGTGCTATACTTGTGAATGTTCTATTGAATTCATATTGGTACATATGAAACTCTAAATCTCCTTTAATTTCCCTTTCCAAGTTAGTAATTTCAACAGTCAACTCATTCATTGTCATCTGATAGTGTTTTATCATACACTGCAATAGTTCCAAACCTTGGTTATTAAATAACACAATAAGTTCCTTGTGAAAGTCAGAACCTTCAATTAATCCAGTTGGATATGAACAGTATCTTAAACCTTTTGGAACTATTTTTTTCTTTAATACATTTATTAAAGTAATTTAGTTCAAGTTGCAACTTCTTGATTTTGAATAGTTTACTATCAAAAAGTTTAAGTTTTTCCACCAGGGAACACCTAGTTTCATTCTCAGGTAAATTACTTGTACTTGCCTGCATACTGTCCAGCGTCAGCTCATTATTCAACCAAGATCCAATGTCATGATCGTTAGAACTGCCTGTTAAAACGTTCCTTTCAACTGCATTATTTCCTTGTGAATCAGGAAGCCTAGCTGATTCTCCTGTATTTGCAACCTCCCCTTGCTGACTCCGTTCTATCTGTGGGGTTGCATAATTCTGAATTTGTTGCAAGCTGTCTTTAATCTGGTCAGTGCTACCGCTGTCACCGATATTGTTTGTAACAAAATCAACTTTAGCAGTTAAACGATCCAAACGCTCGTTCATTAGCTCCAGTAGTTGTGTTGTTGCCCTTCATTGAGCTGTCATCTTCTGTGGAAGTATCCATCCTCAATGTTGGTTGTCGGTGCCGAAAAAACACAAATTGACACCAATAAACGTAACTCCAACAACTAAGGAAAAACAGGCACTGAGTCGCACAAAAAGAGAAGATATTCCACTGAATTTATTGTCGAACTAACACGGCTCAAATAAAACAATGAAAACCATAAAATGTAAAGCGCTTTTCGTCCAGATAATATCCAGACTTCTTCAGACAAACAGTTTTATTCTAAATAATCCAAGTTCAAATAGTTTACACATAGTGCACTGACCAATCAGACAAAACTCTGTGACTGACGAGTTGTTAAAGCAACAACCCCTCTAATTAAAACCTATATTATACTTTCTTTACCTAATAGTGTTTAAAAATATTCTCTGAATAAATAAACATTATGTTCTTTTTACATCATGAAATAGTCATACATCAAAATATAAATATATATCTTAAAAAGGTTTTCTAAACATCAGTATTGTGTTATGACAGCAATTTATTTTTATTAAAATTCTATTCTCCTATAAGTGTTATTGCAAAATTTGTAAATTAATTAAAATTTATTATTAACTTAGTCCAAGGCAGTTCCAAGGCTATGTCTGACATAAAACCATAACGTGTCATGCAGTTAGTAACAGTTAATAAATAAGTAAATAGAAAGTTGTTACAATCAAGTGGCAACAAGTAACAACCGTTTCTACACTAGTTTTAATACTGCATGTATCTGATACTAGTAGCATGTATACGAATTGTAAATACCTTATTCCTTATATTAGAATTCAATACACTAGGGTGATCAAATCACTACTGTTCGATTACTAAATATGTAAAAAAGATGGAGTAGTTATCATCCCAGCAGACTGCTGGCCCCCTGACATTGCAGATGCTGAGGTAACAGCCAACATCTACAAAGCAAAACACACAGCAGCAATGGTATGAGATGGTGTCCTGGGATTAGTGCAACATGGACTCCAAGATGAATGGAATGCCAAACCACACTACTGCTCAATGTCAGCCTTACCACAGAATATGTACCCAAAGAGCAGTGTACAACAACAGTGGTCCTTCTCAACAAAGGTGTTGCCTGAATGGATACTGAAAACTACTACCCCAGAATCCTGAGAAGCTCGGTCTGCACAGCTATGGAAAGGATCAGCATGTACCACAGACATAAAGATATTGGGGACCTACTGACACCGGACCCTACCCAGTGTGGCTTTCTTAAGTGCAGATCCTGCCCCTAAACATGTTTGACTCAATTGAAACGGTCATTAAGGTCATTGATAAGGGCAATGTGGTCCACACAGCATAGCTGGACCTTGCAAAGGCTTCTATACAATACCCTACGTGTTCATTATAGATAAGCCCACCAGCTTAAATATAAACCCCTATGTCAGTAGAGGGGTTGCAAACCAGACCAAGGACAGAACAGACATGGTCAGACATGCTGCAGCCATGTCAGACTACAAACCAGATATAACTGGCATCCCACAAGGCTTGGTCCTGGGATCTCCCTCGTCTGGTATATATGTCCCATAGGTACAGGCAAACATGGAAGGACTGTGTCCGAACATGTTTGCAGAGGACTACAAACTGCTCACCACATATGATCCACCAGCTGACACAAGCATCCCACAAAAGGGCCACATAGAAACAGACAACTGGTGCCATAGCCATGTCAGCAAGCTAATTGCAGAAATGTGTATAGTCAACCCCCGTGGATATACAGTAAGTGCCCACCAATTACCACATAGGTATTAACCCATTATGTAGTTAACATGTAATGAGAGACCTGGGGACACAAGGTGATAGATATCCTGCTTTGGACAAACATGTGCTGTAGTGTTTACAGAAACATACCATATACACACCTAATCATGAAGGTTGTCAGATCTAGATAAGGGGAGGTCATTGTGGCTCTGCAGTCATCCTTCATCAGCGGTACAATTGACTACAATAGCCTCTGTGGGATGTACCTCAGCAGACACCTCCATCAACCGTAAAGTCCCCAACAGTACCTCACCAGGAGTATCAAAGAGCTTGCACAGATGCCATGTGCTGCCTGTGTTGCTGGTATCAATAAACATGCTGCACCTTGTACAATCTGAATGGCAGTGAGCTATGCACATGAGAGACCTGAACCCCAGCACTGACTTACATAGGACAAGCTGTACTGCATGATCCATAACACAGAAGCCACCCCCACCCATGAGTGAACCCCCAGTACAGGCTACCCATAGAGTCACTTATCAATCTTCCTCAATAGGAATCTTGATGAGTGGATGGGAGATGGTAACTTTATCCTGGGTATCACTGTCATGTCACAGGTAGACAGAGGCACAGTATACTATCCATGACTTATGTCATGGCAAACTCCACTTACAATGTGTGTTGAAGGACAAACACACTCTCCAACTAGCATTAGACATGGACTAGGGCACATCGCTAGTGTTTGCAAATGTACACCTATGTTGTGGAATACACTATCAATGTTGGACAAGCCTGGTTTAAGTAGTTCATATCTGAACAGAATGCAACATGGTCAGATGTACACAACTGGCCCCTAACCAGGCTGCTGTGCCCACTATTGAAATGTAAAGCAGTGATAGCACTAAATCCCAGGATACTGTCCACCACAGTCAAAGTACTACCAGTACACTATACAGTACTACAGTGTTAGGTCAGTGTGAAAGGATGTTGACAACTGTATGCAAAGTACCCCATGCAAACACTGCAGGCACAGTATAATCCTGTTGTGTTCACACACAAAGCAGTTGTACAGTAACTACACAACATGACACACAACACACAACCATAAACGGGTGATATTTGTTGAAGTTCACACTCATCCACAAATGTGGTGGGCTGCAGAGTCCAACATATGGAATGCTCACACTGGGCATGCTCACACACACTTTGATAAATGAGACATATGTCAGACAACATGCCATGGGAAGGCTGAACTGGGCATGCTCACACACTTAGGCCAAATCTCAGTTTAGCAGTTGGACACACATATCTGGTATTTTTATGTGTTATTCCAGGAACCAACCACATTACAGCAGTCTGCCCAGTGCACACAGTTAAATGACTACAGAGACATACGTGATATAGTGGATCCCTCCTATATGCAAACGTCTTCCACAGATTCACAAGTTGTTCATACAAACAGGGAATGCTATGGCAATAAAGATGTGCAAACAGTCTATCAGCAACAAATAATGTGCATTTGACAATTAAACATATGGGTGTAGAGGTCAACACTAGGCTGTTTGCCCTAGGGAATGACAGCTTAGCCAGAGTGTGCTTGGTGTCTGCCTCCCCGCAGGATGCACAGTCCCCTTTCTAAACACCGATGATGTCAGCACCCTATAAGTACAGCAGGAGAAAAGAAACTTCCCAGTAATGCAAATAGTGTGCTCCGCTAATGCGTTCGTCACAAGTGTCATAACATAATTAGGTAGGGGTTTGAATCCTGCGAGTGCTCAGTGTGTGTGTGAGTGGGGTTGGTGCGTGTGTAAGTTTGTGAGAGAAAAATGTCCTTTTGGCAACTGGGAAAACAAGCTACAGGATGCACATTCCCCTTTCTAAACACCGATGACGTCAGCACTCTATAAGTAAAGCAGGAGAAAAAAAGCCTTCCAGTAATGCGAATAGTACGCTCCGCTAATGCGTCCATCTCAAGTGTCATAATATAGTTAGGTAGGGGTTTGAATCCTGCAAATGCTCAGTGTGTGTGTGGGGGGTTGGTGTGTGTGTGGGAGAGAAATCCCCCTTTTGGCAACTGGGAAAACACACTACAGGATGCACATTCCCCTTTCTAAACACTGATGATGTCAGCACTCTATAAGTATAGCAGCAGAAGGAAAACCTCCCAGTAATGCGAGTAGCACACTCTGCTAATGTGTCCATCGCAAGCGTCATAACATAATTAAGTAGGGGTTTGAATCCTGCGAATAGCAAGTGTGTGTGTTTGTCTGAGGGGGATTAGTGTGTGTGAGGGAAATGTCCATTTTGGCAACTAGGAGAACAGACTACAGGATGCACATTCCCCTTTCTAAATACTGATGATGTCAGCACCCTATAAGTACAGCAAGAGAAAGGAAACCTCCCAGCAATGCAAATAATACACTCTGCTAATGTGTCCGTCTCGAGTGTCATAACATAGTCAGATAGGGGTTTGAATCCTGCAGTTGGCAAGTGTGTGTTTTTGGCTGAGGGGGGTTAGTGTGTGTGAGGACAATGTCCCTTTTGGCAACTAGGTGAACAGACTACAGGATGCACATTTCCCTTTCTAAACACTGATGATGTCAGCACCCTATAAGTACAGCAAGAGAAGGAAAACCTCCCAGTAATGTGTATAACGCACTCTGCTAATGCATCTGTCTCAAGTGTCAAAATATAGTTTGGTAGGGGTTTGAATCCTGAAAATGGCAAGTTTGTCTGAGGGGGTTTGTGTGTGAGGGGAATGTCCCTTTTGGCAACTAGGAGAGCATACTACAGGATGCACATTTCCCTTTCTAAACACTGATGATGTCAGCACCCTATAAGTAAAGCAAGAGAAGGAAAGCATCCCAGTAATGCGAATAGCACACTCTGCTAATGTGTTCGTCTCGAGTGTAATAACATAGTCAGATAGGGGTTTGAATCCTGCAGTTGGCAAGTGTGTGTTTTTGGCTGAGGGGGGTTAGTGTGTGTGAGGACAATGTCCCTTTTGGCAACTAGGTGAACAGACTACAGGATGCACATTCTCCTTTCTAAACACTGTTCAGCTGAAGGCCATGGCTCTGGCACAAGTTGTCTGTTTCTTTGATGCCCCTTTGGAAGATGCTTGTGTCGGCTGGAGAGTCGATTATGGTGGCCAGTTCGCAGTCATCTGCATATTTGGTCAGCCACAGTCCGTCCGTGTTGGCCTGTACCTCCAATAAATGTATACCAAACAAGAGAGGTCCCAGGACTGAGCCTTGTGGGACACAACCCGTAACTGGTTTGGAGTCTGGCATGGCTCCAGCAATTCTAACCATGTGGGTTCTGTCCTTGAGCCACTGTGCAATCCATCTTGTGACATAGCGGCTTATATTTAAGCTGGTGAGCTTCTCTAGAATGCCCAAGTGGGGTATTGTTGTGAAGGCTTTTGCAAGGTCTAGGTAGGCTGTGTGAACCACCTTCCCTTCTTCAATGGCCTTGGTGACTGTTTCAAAGAAATCAAACAGGTTAAACCTGGTAGTGCTGGTGTGCTCTCAGTAGCCCTGAACCAGGCATCTGTTACTGCACAGATATCGATGTTCTCCATGCCAACGAGTGTTTTGGGTGCATGCATCTGGAGGTTTAGACTTCTGGCGTTGGGTAGTATTACTCTTAGTTTCTTATCCCTTGTGATACCTATGAAGGTGGGTTTGTCATTTGATCCTTGCCTAACATAGGCACTATGGGGGTAGCAAGAGCCTTTGCCAATATCTGAAAGCCCAGGGGTGACAGGTGCAGGCCGTCCCTAGCGAAGCAGGTAGTTCAACAGAAGATGAATATGTGAAGGTGTAGTGCCTGTGATTAGTTAGCAGTAGCATATATGACTGCTCACGTGGACACATGCCAGGTAAGTCATATGCACTGTGTCACAGGCAATGTACATGTGAACAGGACAAACAGTGACATCCTGTCAAGTGGGACATGGACATACATATAGTAAGCTATGCAGATGGCACTAGGAGTCCACAGAAGCTCTATAACTATGCATTGCAGGTGTGATCAGTATTCCATGGTAATAGCAAGCAAATATGCATGCAAACAAAGCTACAGTAAACAGGGCTGCATGTAGTCCATTGTACAACAAACAAGCTGTACCAGTTCCAGTAGGTAACACTGCAAATATGCAGGCACTATGCACATGTACATGGAAATACACGGGTCAGATGGCTAGGGTCCAGTCTCAGTGCACACAAGTGTACAGACCATATACTGTCAGGATGTACAATAACTGGTTGGAAATCCATGTGCTCATACCTGCAGTAATACACATGTCAAATAAGAGACACTGAGCCTTCACTCAGTGGTTCCATACTTAGTAGGATGTATGCTACCTAGCCTGCCACCACAGTATCCCTGACATATATGGGGACTCTCCCTCCTGTGACAGTTAGTTATGTGTGTTGGGGCTGTCTAGCATGGTATGAGATGTGAGCATGCAGTGCTAGGGTGCTCCTGTGTGTCCTGTACCAGTTGTGTAGTACTGCACACATATCAACATCCTCAAACATCTGCATTGCAGAGTCCAGTGTGGGCAACATGCCACTTGCAATTTACATGTCCATCATTGTGTATTACTACATTCATTACCTTATCCCCTGTGCTACCTATGTATGTAGCCTTCTGTTGACATCATTACCACCAGTATACCAACATGTGCAGATACTTACCATGGGTGTAGACAACAGGACATGACAATCACACACTTACTGCATCAGGCATGCTGTGATATACCCACAATTAATTCAGCACACAGTACTGTTAACAACATGATACTATTACTACACATCTATGTGGTCACCCTGTGCATCAGCAACATGTTAACCTGTACCTGCACAGTTGTTACAGATTGCAGGAGGTGGCACAGTTTCATCATATGCACAGGGTGTGAGCTTGGTATGCCTGAGTCAGCCACCAATACCACCAATTGACATGTATGTGTATGTGTGTTGGTGAGGGACAGCAGTAGAAGGTTGGGCAATGTTGATGCAGTGTGTGTGTGTATGCGGTAGCCTTAGGTGTTGTCAATTCGCATGTGTGTATGGATGCACACAGTTCCACCTCATGGCTGCCATATACTGGTGTTTGTGGACAGCCACAGACTGTACCTGCCAGGTCATACAGATCAGTGTCTCTGGCCATGGACACGGTACCTGTGCCTTGCAGGGGTGCTATGGACCGTATCCAGTACCAACCCAGACTGGGTACTGTCATCAGAAGCAGGTGTTCATTGACTGGACACAGATCCCTGTCAGGCCTGACCAGAGCCATGTGCACGTGGTCTCCTGGGGCGGTCTGATGACAGCACAGACCCAGCATTGCTGGGGCTGCTGCTGGCACTACGGGGGTGGCCGCGACCCTGCTGTCATCCGCGACGACTGCCAGCTGCTGCTGTTGCTGGCATACGGCCACGTCAATGCCTCAACTGCCCACCATCGCCCTGGCTCATGGATATGTAGTTGTGGAACTGGTCTAATATGCCCCCACAACATCTGTCTATGACATCGGTGAAATCACGGATGGCAGCCGCAATGTCACGCATACTGTCAGTCATGGCTGTGTGACATGCTGTCAGCTCCCTCAGACCCTGTCTGGTGTACCATTCCATACGTGACTGTGCCTGCATGACAGCCCGAAACATAGCTGAGGTTGTAAGACCTCTGTGGGCACGTCTGACAGGGGCAGTACGCCCATGTATGCTCCCACGAGAACCCCTGGGCATCTGTCTGTGTGGTACCATCTCTGGGCCATGCCCATGGCTGCTGTGTGGGGAGGCATGTGCCACAGATACCACATTACCCTGGTCAATGCCCACTGTATGCTGTCCATCACCTAGGGACATTGGTGGCAAAGGGTGTATTGGCAGGATAACTGTGCACATTGATGGGGTCGACAGCTGTGTACATCAATCGGCTGACCAATGGCGGACCCTGGCATACTTTCCTGTGCCATTACACAGATGTCATCATTATCAGTACCCACGACACCTGATTCAGGTTCCCTGCTACATGACACCAGAGCAGCAACAGAACCTGTGGGAGGGAAACAGGAAACACAGTTTACAATATCTACACATTACCAGTGATGCACACATGCACACATGCACAGGTGCACACATGCACACATGCACACATGCACATGTGCACACATGCACAGGTGCACACGTGCACACGTGCACACATGCACACATGCACAGGTGCTCCTATGCACACGTGCACACATGCACGCATGCACACATGCACAGGTGCACACATGCACAGGTGCACACATGCAGACATGCACACATGCACAGTACTCAGTATGCATGATATCAACACACAGACACAGACACACCTACATGCATACAAAGATGACTACTAACTGAGCCAAATAGTACTATTACTATCAACACTATTACAGGAATTGTTAATACACACTCACCAGCATGGATAGGCTGCATTGCTGTTATACCATAGGGTCCTGCAGACGTGAAGAAACTAATGTCAGTGGGCACAACTGTGCCATTGTTACTGAGTATGATACAGGTCAGTAGTACAACAGTCATTTTCACAGGTCAGCTGCTAATATTGAGGATATCACACTTGCACATTAAATACTATGGTGACAGCTACAAACCAAGGACACACCTCACACATGCATTAACTACCAGTGTACACAACAGTCAACTATACATATGGCATATTACCTGCACGTTTACTGTCTTGCTGCTGCGTGGCTCCAGCCTCCATCATAATGCATGTCTGCTGCTGTTGTTGTTGCTGGCGGACTGGAGCCACTACACTCATGAGTAGTCCCTCCAGTCTGGTGAGTGGGGGATGTGTAGCCACCCCACCACCTGTGGCGACCTGTTGCCTGTGGATATCCGATGCACGCTGATGGACATGTCTGATTAAATCACTGCAGTGATGTCGTACCTGCTCATATGTCCTATTATGCGTGCCTATGTCATTTACCCGACGGACAAGGTTTTGCCACAGTGCAGCCCTCTCCTGCTGATTCTGGCTGGTGCAGGAAAAGAGTATTGCATAATCCCGCACCAGGCTCTGGTGCATCTCCTCATCCTCAGCTGTGGAGTAGGTGAGATTCCGCTGGTGGGCCATGTACCTGAGAAAGAAAATAACCTGGTATCAGCAATATATGTCAGCAGAATTTGGCACACATACTGCACATGCTACTCGACTGTTATGATACAACATATCTCACATATGTAGCATCTGTCTGTCTATTGGTGGATACACATGTAGATGGCAGGTATCAGTGCTCAGCCAGCAACTGTGCAACAGTACCTGGCACACTCCATATGACATACTACCAAACCCCAGCAGTCAGAACACTGATTCAGGTCAAGAGCACCTCCTTACTCTGGGGGTTTGTATCTAGGTACTGTATGGCCTACATTATCAACTACTGTGAGCTGACCACACACTGATTGCCCTGGATATACATATCCCACCTCCACTACCAGTACCAACGACTATAATGCATAACATTACAGATACAAACTTTACACTTTGTAACAGTGACATGGTATCCTTTCAGCCCACTGGGCCAGTGGCAGATACAACCCACAATGCTGACCCCTACACAATTGCTTTCTACAGACATCTCTGAGAATGCATGGATCATGCAATCCCATATATGACCAAGACACTCTCCACAAAGGGACAGCATCCTGTCTGGTGGACCCCAGCCATAGACAGATTGTATTATAGAAGATGGAAGCTACTGCAAGACAGAGCATAATTCCATAAAGGGAGGGCATGTCTGAGCAGCACTAGTAAGGATCTATTTTCCATCATACAAAATCCATGGGCAACTTTGAGAGGGAAATCAAGAGGGACACTACAGATAACCAGAAGGCCTTCTTCAGTTATGTTAGCAACCTGGTCAGGATCCATCCTCTATGCCCATAGTTAGTACACAACAACAAATATTTCACTGACACCACAGATATCGACAACATTGTGGCAGACAGGTTCAGTGCAGGTGTCACCCCACCCTCTCCCCCAAAATAAGACATAGTTATCCCAGCTGACTGTAACCTCCCTGTCATCACAGATGTCCAGGTGAGAGCCACCCTCAGGACAGCAGAATACACAACATGAATGGGACCTGATGGTATCCCCAGTTGCATGCTACATAAACTCTGACAGGAGCTAAACACACATATAGAAGTGCTATGTAACACTAGCCTGACTACAGGATATGTACCTGTACACTGGCGCACAGCAGCAGTGGTTCCACTCCACGAAGGAGGCACCTCAACATACCAATACAATACAACATAATACATTACATTACAATACAATACTATACAATATGCTTTTGCCCCTGGGACTACAGCAGCATACTGTTCTGCTACCCTGACCATTGTGACACATGTGGTGTGATGGTACCTGCTGCTGTCACACATTTACACAGGGTGACTCATATGGCATATTACCTATCTGACTAACATTCAGCAGGGGTATGTGTGACATGTACTCATGGGGAGTCTTGCTTCTTAACACTGTGTGGTTTATTGCAGGGTATGTCTTATCTGTGGGTAGGAACTCTTACCTCCACATGTGCACTCTATTGCAGTGGCACGGATGACACACAGCAGACATTTAGGTTGTGGATGGTGTGAGGTGTTACTATGGTTGTTGGACATCTGTCATGGGTGTGACTTACATATGTAAATCCAGGAGTGGTAACCTCTATGTGGGTAGCATATGTGTACTTTGTGGTGTTGTCAGTCACTGTGCATTGGTAATGTGTTTGAGTGCATTGTCACAGTGTTGTACATATCACTGTGTCCTTCTCCATATCTGTAGCTGTCATGTGAGGTCCATACCATGGCATCCATTATGTGGTGTGGAGGGGTACACCGACCTACATGTCCATAGCTGACACACCATGTCCGCTGACACATACCATGTGCAGGTATTCCAGGGATAGTGTGCCACTGTGAATATCATTGGGGCCACTATTGTACACATTTATGACCCTGTTCACCCCTGACACATGCAGTGGTGGGCAGCCAATCACATATCTGGTGGTTACTGGTGTAGGTGATCTGGAATGTGGTATGGGACTCCGGTTTTGACACTGGTGTTCACTCCATACTTTTGTCACCAGGCACCTGTTGCAATACATCTGTACACATGTGCCTCACTCAGAATTTATATACATCTCTCTCTCTCTCTCTATATATATATATATATATATATGTGTATATAGATATATCTATATGTATATATATATATATATATATATATATATATATATGTCCGTATACATATACACATATATTGCTATAGATGTGGAGGGGGGGAACACAGAGGGGGTGTGAGTGACAGAGGGGGTGGGACAGGCTGTGTTGCAGGTCATCATATACAGTCATACCTGTAGATAGTCAGATCAGTCTTTCTCTGTATATGTATCTACATATATCTATATCTGTATGTGTGCATTACATAGATATGTTTGTACAGTATTCTATCTACATCTGTCTATGTATTCCTACATCTCTCTCTCTATGTATGTATACATATATGCATATCATATATAGATATATATATATATATATATATATATATATATATATATATATATATATATATATATATATATATATATATATATATATAGATATACACACATACATGTGTTGACATACATACGTATCCATATGTTAGGTATATCAACATATTTGTCTACCATACTGTATACACACACTAACATACTGCTAAACATACATAACTGTGAAACCTACTTTGTACATGGCACTACAACCTACAATCAACCAACATTGATATGTGCACATAGATGCTCTCACATACAAATGTATGTACAGCCTTCACTGATAGTTGCTGTATGTCCCCTGCCCTTTACACATCTTCATATACATATGGATACAGACCAATGACACATATGGAGGGTTCACAGTATGTAGACCTTTATAGTATTACTTTACATTACCTGTGTTTGTCACAGCTGCTTGTGTTGCCATCTGGTTCTCTGTCCTGCTGCTCCACTTCCCAGTTGTCAGCTTTCAGGTAGCTGTTGCTGAACAATTTGTTTGTGTCTGCTTAATTGCAGTTTTCTCTGTCTCTGTCTCTCTCTCTCTCTCTCTCTCTCTCTCTCTGTCTGTCTCTCACATCCTTCTCAGGGTGCAATGAAAGTATTGCATGTGTGGACTGGGAGTACAGCATACTTTTGTAGGTATCTGCATATGCCCATGTGATGGCCTCTGCACCAATTGTTAGCCAGCATTTGCTAATTGCATGCAGCCACTTGTGTACTGATTGCAGTTCTCACTGTGATTTCAGAACAGTGCTATAAAAAGGTATGTGAGATAGGCGTAGCCCTTTCAGATTTTAAGGGCAGGGACCATGCTGTTATGCTGTGGACAATGTTCTGTGAGTGTAAAGGTTGGTATCTCTCTCATATTTCCAGGTGTGTTGTAGATTAACATTCCTCCATTCATTTCTCCAGTTTCCTGTACTAACTGTGTATGTACACTGACACCTACAACTACTACTACTGTTAATGTGTGTGTGTGTGTGTGTGTGTGTGTGCTTTCCTTTCACTTTTGCTTGCACTTTGTTGCTAAGGCTTCAATAGTTGCCCATTACAGTCACTACTTGTATGCCTGCTAGGTGTCTTGACTGTAGTGTGCTGCTGTAGCTTTCCTATTTTCCATGAACATTCACACCTTGGAATGCTTGCTATATCTGCTAGGGTGTTACAGCGTGCAGTGTGCTCTGGCCATGGTGTGGGCCTTGACATCTATTAGGGTATTTGAGTATGCTGCTGAGCAGGCCCCAGAGACTTTCAGGTTCATCTGTTATGTGCCTCATGGAATGGTACATATCAGTGGGGTACACCTATTAAAATGTCTGGTATGCTGCAGTTGTGACTGTGGGTTAGCATGAGCATATGTATTACTACACTTTTTCTGCCATGCAAGTGATGAATAATTTCAGGACTCCATAGTTACCATTGCATGTGTTACACCTTTCTGCCTACTGTTTGTACATTTCACATGGGGTCTGTGGGGCACCCCTGTAAGTCATTCACTGTTGCTATGTCTAGGCTCTTAACTATTCAAATATGGTGGTGTCAGACCCGTCATGCGTACAGATATTTGCAGGTTGTCCACATTTCTGCCTCATATTTTGGTCAATATCTCATGCACACCTTTTTCTGGCAAGTCACTCTGGGCTCAAGTCAGAATATGGTGACAAACATTAAAGTTTCAGACTGCATACCCTTCCAAACATCCCACAAAGTGCAGACCCTGTTAGTCTCTGAACTGTCTGCGTTTGTTGTAACATTATTTGTAATGTGTCCCTGGTTTTGGGCCTTTGCTCCACATATTTTATTACTTGGTCCAGATGTGTTCCTGTAAGAGGTTGTGGGGTATGGGCAGTGCTTATCCTGCTGTGAGTATGTGTGTGGCTTGCAAGGTGCTATAGTGACATTATTACCTACTAGCTTCCAACTAGCATGGCTGTTTCTGTTCACACACTACTATTATGGAAATCCACTAGTTTTGATAGTAATTCTAAATGACATGCTTTGTGTACTACACATCTATATTCCCTTTACATTCATTCCTACTATTACATGATATATTTATTTTAGCACAATGTTCTTATATAAAAGTCATGGCTTAGTGGTAAGGCATGCAGACTACACTGGGATTTTATTTTGCTTTTGATCTGAGTACAGGACCTGTCAATCAAAGTGACTAAGGCACTTTTAAACAGTTGTAACCGGGTTAGCACTGGTTTGCGTGGAGCTCACGCATGCGCACTGGCGGTTAGCTCCGCGCACACCCGCTTACAACCGCTTAAACATGCTTACTCTTGCGCACACCCGCACTATTTTCTTTGAAAGAAAAGAAAATGGGGAGACAGGAAAGTGGTGAAAAAGGGGTCACAGAGAGGGTAAGACAGTAGGGAAACAAGCTTGGGATGTGCAGGAGGGATGTAGGTAAGGCCCATAGCTGCCCATTTCTTCATCAGCAACAGCTGTGCATATGTATGTAATTTGGTGTGACATTTGAAACCTTCCACCCCTGAGAGAGGTGTCAGGACAACAATAATACTTGTTGTACAGCCAGTTGTAATTGATAGGTTCCATGTCCAGTAGACATGTGTGCGGAATGGGCAGCTATGTATGGGGCGTAATTTTTTTGTGGGTACAGAGTGCCCTTTTTTTTTTTTTTTTTCAGGTGAGAGTGGTATGTCAGGTGAAGGAAGTCGGTACAGCTGGGGAGGTAGGTTGGGTAGGTAAACAGACAAGACAAACAAGACGCATACAGGGGCATTGTATGACACGTGAGGGGGTGTTATGCAATTGACGGGGACGGAGGTTTGGATATCCAGAGCCCATGAGCCCACAGATGGCAACAGTGGAACTGATATCCCCACCCATAGGCAGTTGCCACTGTTCCTTCACTGCCCAGGATGGGGCTGTGCTGGGGGCTGTGTAGGCGGGGCAACAGGCATGCCCGTTAGTTGCGCCACCCGTGCCTCGAGCTGGCGTAGGGGCTCGAGAACAGAGTCCCGAATCTCCCTACGCACCACAGTCCAGACGCTACAGAGGGTGAGTGGCGGTTCTCCTCCGGCCACACTTGCAGAGGGGGGGAAAGCCCCATCCCCTGCAGCGCTTCCACCCACAGGTGGCACAGGGCCACCAGAGTAGGGTCCGGACTCGGCACTAGTGCCAGGTGCACTCGCCAGCTGAGGTGGGAGAGGTGGGTCCACTGGAACCCGCCTTCCCTGTCATACTATGTTTTGCATTATGTCATGACAGTTTGGGTTAGTGACATATAATACCATTCACAATTAGTTTTAACAGCATGCATTAGTATTCCCATTAACCAAACACCCAGATATTCACACCATTGAACAGCGTGCATAACACATGCATAATTTGAACAGAAATACACAGTCCAAATACATGCAGGGTTAATTGATGGCAACAGGCCATCAGGTGTGGATGTATGAACAGGGCAGATGCATCAACAGACATGCAAATATATATAACCCAACAGGACAAACGTCCAGGGGTGTTAATTGTGATTGCACATACCATTTTCAAGTGGAATGGGTTATATGTGGTTATAGGGTGGGGTGAAGAAAGTAATATTAACACCTTCGAATAACAATACATATGCTGTACATTTCTAATAGCTACAGTTATATACACACTGCTGTTCTAACTACAGTTTCCTATATGATAACTATTTCAACTTGGTGATAGGACTGTTACTGCAACATCAATATACATTTTATGGTTCTTCATACACATTCATATCTAGCTTTGTTCAGCTACATCATCCTGCTACATTTGCTTTATATAGCTGTAGACAAGTGTGGATGTTTGGTATATCAGACAAACATCCTATCTGCATATTGCAGACTGAGAGCAACATATCCTGATTTTGGGATACACATTCCAGATGCAGCAACACTTTGAACTGATTTTGCTGTTTGGTTTTGAATCTCACATGCATTTCATTCTGTCTTGACTGCAGTGTACTTTATTCAGGGGTTATTACTACTGTATTGCTGGATTCATGACACTTTCTCACACTCTCTCACTTGCTTTCATTTTACTATTCAGGATGGTACTTCTAGGCTTTATTGACATGTTTTACCAGTAGTTATTACAATCCTTTCCAGCAGTCTCACTTCTGTCATGTTTTGGTATTTCCACAGGGATATATTTCACACATGTGATTTCATCATCTTCTGCAGCTATACATTTCAGCCTGCTGCAGGTTGTGTACTATTTTCTTACAGGCAGGGCATTTTTATTTCAGAATATATGTTGGACAGTTTCATGTTTAGGTTAAACTTACAGGCTGAAACACACTTTTGTAATCAAGCAATACTTGCATACACTTTCACACTGTTACTTGCAGATTTTATTCCTTACTGACTACACTGCACTCTTTTGCTGACTGTCATACTTTTATATTTCTTTACAGTTACTGGTAGTGGATTACTGACCTGCCTGGTGGCGCAACCGCACCAGACTATCACCATAGGCTCTGCGGTTCGCAGAACGGACAGCTGCAGCTGTAATATAAATGAAGTAATATTGGAATACACATCTCCATAATATCAGCTAGTTTAATTTCTTACATACATAATTAAATGTTACTTACTCAGTAGTGGGGCGTTGGGTGTTTGCCGGGCCTCCTGGATCCAAAGGTTCAGTTGGTCCTGCTTGCGTCTCTTCAGGTCCGCATGGTGGTGATGGACCTGCTCATCAGTCCTTGGAATCCCTGTGGCACTGGTGAGATCATGAGCCAACCGGTCCCACGCCTCAGCCCTGTATGCTCCCCAGAGGACCTGGCCCTGCATCAGTTGGGCCTCATGATTATGGACTAGGAGCCAGACCATGTACCTGGACTCCTCAACACCCCACCTCTGTGCTCAAAAGCGACTACCCTCTCCTACTCCTGTCATTCTGCCTGTAGGTCAGTTCTACAATTGTTTATGCTGTGTATTCACACCTATGGGGCTTATATAGTCCGTTTTTCCTGCACATATCTGTGATTGGCCATTTTGGAATTGTTTCAACTTCAGTAAACCTGCATTATCATGCTCTAGTTTGTATTCATTCCTATATATTAGCTATTATTGCATTTACAGTTACTGCTGTCATGGCTTAGTGGCTCTGTACCTTGACTGTGGGGTATAGTATCCTGGGTTTGAACCTGGCCACCGCTTTTTATTTTTCATGACTGTCTAGACATGCTGAGGGGTGTGTCTGTGTAAAGGCAGTTTTGATACGGCTTGCTCAACGTTGCCCGTCGGTTAGCTTGTTTGCGGTGCGCAGCTCTGCAAAGCGGGTACGCTGCTTTAAGCCTCATTTGGCTATCGGCACGCATATTACGCTCAGCTCAGTTAGGGGCACATAGATTTAGCGTGTTAGACCACTGCTCAGGTACGGGCACTCATTTTGCGCCAGTTAAACCACTGCTCATCTACGGGCACATGCACTCACTCTGTTAAACTGTAGCTCAGCTATGAGCACATCTGGCATTTTTTCTTCTTTTGTTACCTCACATGTCTTCAATATAAATGGGCTATTTTATTACATTTTACATATATTGGGGTTTTATGTGTACATATTTGTCAGGGACTTGTTTCCTGCTTATTTTGAAAAAAAAAAATTGGTGTTGTGGGGGCTCGAACCATAAATGCCTGCTCTTCAGCCAACATCTCTACCGCTACGCTATGGCTTTCTGGCTTATTTTGCATATTTAGTTCTTATATGCTTTCCCACTGACTGCTAACTGTAGCTGCGCTACGGGCATGCCCGCGCAAATGAGCGCACTCACGGTTAAACATCTTTACAATTTAAAAAAATATATAACATGTTTATTTATATATATTTTATGTTCATAGTCTGTGGGGGCATGTGTTGTGTTGTGTTTATTCACATTTCCGTGGACTCTGTTGTGGGTGTTTACTTTGGGCACTTTTACACTTCTGGGGGCGTGTCCGCTTGCAGGGCTCAGCCTACGGACATGCCCCCTACTGTCTTACACAGACCGTGTTAGACTTAGGTGTGATTCAGCATGCTCTCATGAATATGCAAAGCATGCTGACATCACTCCGTTTAACTGCAGCCTCCGTGTAAGAGTTATAACTCTTACACGGAGGCTTCGTGAATCCTGGGGAATGTCTTTTACATTATACAAGTACGGATCCTACACAAACGAAGACTAATATATTTTATGGATAAATGCATAGGGCAGAAATTTATATGAAAAATCATGTATACATTTTAAAAACAGATTAATTTAATGGCACTTCATTTTAGAGTAAGATTTTATCCAGTACTATTGAAGGCATCTTCTAATGTGGTAATGGCAAAAAAGAAGTTAGGGAAGAAATGACAAGTAGTAATACCACTGGCCCTAGATTAACATGTGATATGTGTGCTGTTCCACATGATGGCATTGTTTCAAAAATGGGTAAAAAAAACAATATCCCTTCCCTACGCAATATATTCTTTTATTATAACACAAACTGAGGTTAAAAATTTGAAGATGTTTAGAGGTTACAATGATATATTGGAAATTATTGGTTAGTCATATGATTTGGTTAAGAAGGGAACCAAGAATATGAAATATTGTCTAAATAAATGAGGATAAAGAATTTATTCTATCTCCAGAAGTGGGTTGAGAGGCTTACATACACATATATGGGTCTACTTCTATTCGCTGGCAGCCCATTTCACTGAAACCCATTTCGTTGACAGCTCATTTCATTGACAAACATTCTAGGTGGGGGGCTGCACCCCCCACACCCCCCAATGTGGGGGGCTGTGCTCCCCACACCCCCCCAACTATATATAATAACTCCACAGTCACACAACAGTGGAGAGGGGGGCAAAACCCAGGTTTTTGCCTTGAATACTTTTGTCAATGAAATGAGCTGTCATCGAAATGGGTTTCAGTGAAATGGGCTGTCAGCGAATAGAAGTAGACCCATATATATATATATATATATATATATATATATATATATATATATATATATAAAAAATTAGTGAGGGTGTGGGGGGGCGCATGAACGTCCGTTAATCTAATCTTCCTGTTGTACTACTTCCTTATAGATGGTCAACTTACCTAGCCAGCTCTTCAGGGCCAAGGAAATGTGAGCTTTACAAAGCAGATAGAGAAGAATGCAGTCTTATTGTGGATGGACCCCAATTGTGTCTCTTAATTATATGTATCTAATTGCTAATTGTGAACTGCAGGCATCTCAGCAGCAGCTAGGGTTCATGATGTTGTAGCTAAGTAGGAAGATAAGGCTGAGATCATTGAGTGGAGAGGTTCTGACCTGTCATCAGCAGGTATCACAGTACCATGGGCGGCTCGTGGCATCAGGCTGCCGGACTACAGCCCCCTCAAAATAAAAAATAGAAAGAAAAATAAAAAAAAATTATTTTTTGAATTTTCGCGGACTTCGCGCATGCGCAGTAGTCCCGACTACTGTCGGTCTATGCGCATGCTCAAGGCAGTCCGGCAGTCCCCAGAGGGGGACACAAGGAGACGTCTGTGCACTTTTAAAGTGCACAGACTCGCTAGGATTATGGGTCGCGTCCGGACTGCAAGAGCAGCAGTCAGGACAGTCTTGTCGTCGGGAAGGAGCATTGGGATCTCGTCGGGCTTTCCTTGGGATCTCGCGGGTCTTTGGAGTATTGCGCTGGAAGGATGTACGTTAGCTGGATATATTCAGGTAAGTGTATGGTGCTTTTTACCTTTATTTTACAATGTTTATACTGGATTGTGTGCTTATGCTTTACTGGGGGGGGGTGTGTGTGTGTGTGTGTGTGTGTGTGTGAAAATGACCCAGGTGCTTATGGTGATGTGGTAGGGAATACCTCAGGCTTGAATCCTGTACCCTGTATGCAGGTGTTAAAGACTTGAGTTCCCTACCCACCACCATTTGTAAAAAAATTGCAGATTTTTGCCTCATATTTGATCTGATCTGTTCCTCATAATATCTGTGGTTTGTAAATGTTGCAATGCTTGATATTTGATGGTGTAGTAGTAGCATTGTTGCCTCACAGCTGCAGGTTCTTGGGTTTGATTATTGGCTGGGGTTCCTTCTTTGTGGGGTCTGTATCTTCTCCCTGTGTTTGTGTGGGTTTGCTTTTGTGTCCTCCCATGTTACAAAGACATGTCTGCATTATTTCTTCCTGGGCCTCTGCTGAAAATTGTTTATTTGTTCCAAGTCAGACTGTCCTGATTAAAAAATGTTAAATAAAATTGACAGGCATTTGAATTTCAGACTTAAGGGTTTCTGAATATTTAATTTCTTGCGTATTTGACGGTGCAGTGGAAGTATTGTTGCCTCACAGCTATAAGTTTTCTGGTTTGATTCTTGGTTGGGGTCGCTTCTGTGTGGAGTCTGCATCTCCTCCATGTGTTTGTGTGGATTTGCTCTGGTGCCCTGCCATTTTACAAAGACGTGTATGCGGTTTTAATCCCTGCTGAAAATTGGTTTTGTTCTGTCCGCAGTAAAATTGACAGGCATTTGAATTTCAGACTTCAGGTTTCTGAATGTTCAGTTCCTTGCATAATTGATGGTGCAGTTGTAGTATTGTTGCCTCACAGCTATAGATTTTCTGGTTTGATTCTTGGTTGGGGTGGCTTCTGTGTGGAGTCTGCATCTCCTCCCTGTGTTTGTGTGGATTTGCTGTGGTGCTCTGCCATTTTACAAAGATGTGTCTGCAGTTTTAATCCATGCGTCTCTGCTGAAAATTGTTTTTGTTCTGTCCGCAGTAAAATTGACAGGCATTTGAATTTCAGACTTCAGGTTTCTGAATGTTTAATTTCTTGCATAATTGATGGTGCAGTGGTAGTATTGTTGTCTCACAGCTATAGGTTTGCTGGTTTGATTCTTGGTTGGGGTGGCTTCTGTGTGGAGTCTGCATCTCCTGCCTGTGTTTGTGTGGATTTTCTCTGGTGCCCTGCCATTTTACAAAGACATGTCTGCAGTTTTAATCCCTGCGTCTCTGCTGAAAATTGTTTTTGTTCTGTCCGCAGTAAAATTGACAGGCATTTGAATTTCAGACTTCAGGTTTCTGAATGTTTAATTCCTTCCATAACTGATGGTGCTGTGGTAGTATTGTTGTCTCACAGCTATAGGTTTTCTGGTTTGATTCTTGGTTGGGGTGGCTTCTGTGTGGAGTCTGCATCTCCTGCCTGTGTTTGTGTGGATTTGCTCTGGTGCCCTGCCATTTTACAAAGACGTGTCTGCAGTATTAATCCCTGCGTCTCTGCTGAAAATTGTTTTTGTTCTGTCCGCAGTAAAATTGACCGGCATTTGAATTTCCAACTTCATGTTCTTCAGAATACATAGTAGCACAACCTTTTTTTTTAGCAATTTTCTAAGTTTATAAGATGAATATTTTAAATTTGTCCCTATTTTTGGGACTTTATTCCCCCATTATTGGCTTCGTCCAGGTTTTTGTGCTAAGGTTGACAGCTATGGCAAGAACTGAATTCACTGAATATGTTTGAGGGCTGTATTCCCTCATTACTGGGTTTGTCCAGGTGTTTTGTACTAAGAGGTTGACAGCTATGGTGAGAACTGAATTCACTAAATGATAGCCATTTAAGTTTCAGTCTTCCTCTCTTTTACAAAGCAGCTGATGTGGCATAGTGGTATGTTACTCTGACTGTTTTTTGCTCAGGGACTTTGGCAGTAAAATATATGGTGGCAACACAACATTTTATTCTAGCAACTTTCCAAGATTATACAAGCAATGTGTAATGTGTCCCTGTTTTTGGGCTTTTGACCCCCCCCCAATACATTTTGGCTTTTTCCAGTTTTCTTGAGCTGCGAAGTTGAGATGCAGTTGAGTATTGAGTAGATTTTACAAGGAGCTGAGAGCTGCAGGGGAATAGAAGTTTAGTGCTTTGCCAAGTTAATACTATAGCACAACAGGTTGTGTACTTGCTTTTGATGCAGAAGGCTGTGGGTTCTACTCCCACAAGGGGTGGATGCTGCCGTACTGAGAATGTTCTCCTTGGTGAAGATACTAACTATGAGTTCGTTATCAGTTTGCCATCCATTTCCTCTTGCAATATTATTACTAGCTTATCATTTTTAATGTAATATAGGCAATTTATTCCTGAGGGCAACAGACACTTTATTTTTCGATGAAACCATGAAATATAAAGGTGATTGCTAGCAGCAACCACTTCATTAGTTACAGATTTCTTTAATGTGGAATTATTTAGATGACTGACTTCAGAGATTGTGCATATTTACTGATAATGGACTGTAGAATTGTGCATATTTACTGATAAAGGTGGACTGTAGAATTGTGCATATTTACTGATAATGGTGGACTGTGGAATTGTGCATATTTACTAATAATGGTGGACTGTAGAATTGTGTATATTTACTAATAATGGTGGACTGTGGAAGTCTGAGTAGACTTTTTATGATAAATGTTCTCAACTGGGCAGTTTTGCCATTATGGGTGCATATGGTTTGTTTCATTGCTTACTGGAAAAATGTTCAAAACAAATTTAAAACACCCTCTAACAAGTGTACTGTATTGTACAAGGAATATAATTTTAGTACAATGAGGAAGGTGTATCAAAGAGCACATGTATGTTTCATATGCAAGGAGCCTATGATTCGAAAACAGCCCAAAATTAATCTTTATCTGCCACTGGCAAAATGTATTTTCTTTGAATGTGGGTTTCAATGCTGTTTCAATGAATGTGAGTTTCAAGGGCAGAGAAGTTTTAATGCTAAGTTTTCATTGTGAGACTGCATTGCTTTGTTTAACAGATGACTTAGTGTTTGTGCTGTAAAATACAAAATAAAACTTACAAATGAAGTCCAACTCATCATAGAAGTAAAGCAGTATGCACATTAGTGTTTATGGTAAATGGAGTGAAATAGCCAAGTATAATGGTTCATTGGAATGGCAGCAGAGGCTCCATTCAACCATTATTTTGTCAGGGGGGGAAGGGCAGCAAACTCAGACAGGCCCAGCTGAACTATATCTCCCAACTGTCCAGATTTTCAAAGAATGAATAGATTTTTGCTTCTTATTTTTGGTTTGTTGTTCATAAAATTTGTAGTTTTAATTCCTAAATGATTTGCCAGAAGTCACTCAATAATAAGTTTCAGACTTCATAACCTTCAGAAAAATGCATGTTAAAGTAAGAGCTGTTCTATCAACTGTCTCAATTTATACAAGAGCAATTTTTAGTACTGTTTATATGTGTCCCCAATATATTTGGCCTTGTTCAGATTTACTGCATTAACAGGTTGAGAGGTACATGCAAATAAATTGCTTTATAGAATTAGGCATAGCCAACCTCTCAACTGTCCCCAATTTTTGGCTCAAAATGTTGCTCTTCCCCCTTATAATCCCTCTGCAAAATAGCAATTTTGGAAGAAAACATGGAGGGTTTACAATTAAGAAATAACTGTAATAATCAAAGTTATAGATTACTTGAAATGCATGTAGATTCTTTTATATTTTGTCAGCTGCTCAAGGTAGCAGTACTAATATTAAAGTGTCCTTTCTTTGACAGGTAGCAGCTGTATTGTGTGTCTATTTTATATTTTTGCATCACATTTTTGGTCCATTTTTCATAAAATTGCGTTTTTTGGCAAATTAGTGACAAATCACTAAAGACTGAAGTTAGAAAATGACAGACATTTGAGTTTCAGATTTTATACCCTTCAGAAAATTCATACTAATGCAAGACCTATTCTATTATCTTTCTAAGTTTATTAGAGCAATATTTAAAAATTGTCCTTATTGTTGGGCCTTTGTCCCACTTCTGTGTATGACTTTGTCCAGATTTCTTGCTCTTGAGGTTGAGAGGTATGACAAATGTGTCAGGGCCATCACAGTCAGCCAGAGAGATTTCAAATTGTGACATGCTTGTTGCACCCCACTCCCCATGTAGTGACTCTGGATGTGTCCAAGCAAGGCAAGGAGTAGTTGTATCTACCTTGGATGGGGAGGACACACTGCATAAGTACTACAGTGGCTTTTCATCTGTCCTTGATTTTGCAGAATGGTCTGGTTTCTGTCATATTTTTGTACTGTTGATTTATGCTTATTACTCAGATTTATGCTTATTACTCAAAGTGCCTGTTGCTCTGTGTTTTTAAGTAGCAATGCTTTAATGACCATAAGGTAAGCTTGTCTGAGATCGTAAGATGCAAGTAAGCTTTAATAAGCATACTGTTAAAGAATTGCCAACATTGAAAGCCTTTCTGTTGTTGCCATGCAGAGAATACTTGACTAGATAATGTATAAGCCTTGGGTATTAAAGGACAGGATTCCATTATTTTAAAAAGCTCATTACACTTGTTGGAGACTTCCAGTCATCTCTACAGACTTTACCCGTAAACTAAACAGAATGTCAATCATGTGTGGTCCATAATCCTTTAAGCAATGTATCTTGAGCTTGTTTCTTGTTTGCTTTTCATTTTTTACTTTTATCATGTTTTCCCCATGAAACAAGTTGTCAGGCAGCAGGTCTTTCTTGGATAAGAAACATTTTTACAAGTGGGGGCATCACATAGATTTCTACTTTCAGCATGTTACTTGGTACTTTAATAAAGCTAAATATATTATAATTAGGACTGCAGTGCAAGGAGAAGTGGTTTGAGTTGAGTGCTTCTGGTTTTTCTTATACTTGATTTTGACTGGCATTCCAGTAATGTATTTAAAAAGTAATTTATTTTTTCATGCCTCACAACCTTTTGTTTCCATCTAGATATTAAGTAAGCTGTCATGCAGCCAATGCATTGAAATATTTTTATTCTTCTACACTTATTTTTGTCTTGATTGGACTTTCATAATGATGGTTTGCCACCCAGGGCAGCGTATTTAATTAAAGTTAGTTTTTTGTGGTTGTGTGCATAGCTCCTCCCCTTTCTGGTTGACCACCCCCCCCTCCCCTTGACCCCACCCATTCAGCTGTCTCCTGCAGCCCCCCTGTGATTTGAAGTCACCAGACGCCACTGCACAGTACAATTGCTGAAATAGCTCAGTTACAGCTATAACAGATGGTGAAGGATATGGTGAACAAAGCACTGGGCAAATACATGGCCAGGGTGGAAATCCTCCTAGCCCAAACATCCGGCCATCAGAGGAAAGTTTGGCCTCTTCCACTGGTGGTTGTATTTCATCAACTTGAAATGGATCACAGCAATAACCTATCAGGCTGTGCAGCATATGCCATGCTATTGCTTCAGCCCCCATCCTAATGTAATCACCTTCTTCTTGTATCACATCTAATAAACTGTGCATTATCCAACCCACCCTAGCACCATTTGTCAATGTCTTTCTCCATCTCATATATCCTCATCTGAATATATGTACAGCCATATCTGTTTTTCTGTGTTGGACTATGTATATCTGCCTGTCTCTGTATACTGACATACCCCTATTGCCTTTACTTCTTTTTTCTTTCATCATTCTCTACCTTCCATTATATGTATATAATGAAAAAAGGGGTCTATCCACACAAAAAAGTGATGTATCACTTTCCTGTATACTCATGATTTTTATAAGTTCATACTTAGTTGTCAGTATCTACATGATTACAAGTTTAGCCAATATCCAAAGGTCAGAATCAAACCCTGTACCTTCAATCTGTGAGGTAAAGACATTAACCATGATATCAACTCCCCCTACATATTTCTATACTGTTATGAAGCTTTTTGCTTTGCGGCATCTAGCTTAGGGAGGTGCTAGCATGACAAGCATTGCATCTATATAAACCATGCATTTTCTGAGATTTGGCAATCAGTGAAGTAATGTTTCCATTTCTGTTCAGATTTACACAAGGTGGTATGGCAAGTGGCTAGTCTATGTACCGTGTCTCAAGCTCCCTCACATATGATTCACGGCACATGTGTGTCTGCTTACTTCTTTGCTGCATGGCTCACCAGTGTAAATTGAAGCACAACCAACTGAAGGAAAGCACCACCTCTCTTATTTTAGATATGAAATTAGTTTGTGCACTGAACTACATAGCTACCAATCTGACCAAAACTAGCAGATGAGTATAGTACTTCTGTATGAACATTAATCCATGTCACTCTGCATATGCTCTGTAATGTATACATTTTTATTACATTCTTGTAATGACTGAAATAGCTAATATGTCTGTCTAATTTAACATTTTATGTATCTTAACATCCTACCCCTTTTCCATCCATAAATTCTTTCTTATCCTTTTTTCACCTCTGCCATGCCCTCTTGAATGTTTCTGTGAATTCATTCTCAGTCACACATTCTGGCAGACCATGCCATAGGTTCAAAACCCTCTTTTTGTAAAAGAACTTTCAGAGATGCAGATAATAGTTCTTACAATATAATGTGTACACATCTAATTCAAACAATGTCCTTCATATTCATAATAAGCTTACAAATCACTGAGATATTATCTTATGTACCACTAACAAGCTCCTCTTGTCTTTAGTCATATCCATCCCCTTGCTTCTCTTGTTGAAGTTTCTGGAAGCTTTTCTCTGAGTTTCGTCCAGAGCCTGATGCCCTTTATACTTATAGGCCCATCAGGACTGTATGCAGTACTCAAAATGAGGCCTGTCCATGGCCTTGCAAAATGGAAACCTTAAGTTTTTGCTCATGGATTCTAACCCAATAAGGATAAACCCTAGCATTCTGTTTGCTGCAGCTAATGCTCTCTCACACTGCACCTGGTGGCCCATTCCATGTGTGTTCAGTACCCACAGATGCTTTTTTTTTCTGCTCCATTTTCATCAGGGTTGTTGTTGTGGCCTAAGTGCAATATATATATATATATATATATATATATATATATATATATATATATATATATATATATATATATATATATATATATATTTTTTTTTTTTTTTGTAGTAAGTCTGAGCTGATACCTTTCTGCCCATTTCTTCTGGATTTCCAAATCCTCTGCTAGACTTCCCACCATCTTATACTGTCACACTCACCTATGTGTTGCTGACCTCTATTCCATCAGATATGACTATAACAACCACACAGAATATCACCGGATATAACCCATAACAGCATATTACAATGTAATCTGAGAAATATGTAACTGCTATTATGATGTACATTTCTTCATCAGACGAGTACACTACTTAAATGGTGTTGTTTGGTAGTAAGTGTAGTATTGTGCCATAGAGTATTGAACTACATCACTAAACCTTTACGTATGCAGAATAACAGCATTTCTCCTTTTTTAAGTGGGAACACATAATGTCTTGTTTAAACTAGTTTTCCATAAATCTTTTATTATCTTGTTTTTCTATTTCAGTTTTAAACAGTTCACATGCTTTAACATTTTATTTCTTCAAGTCTGATCTAATGATATCAGTGCTAACTGTTCCCCGAGGAAACTTTTCTTTTTTGTTTTCCTAATTGTGATCGATTTACTTCCTTGTTTCTGCAGAATAATCTGCAGTATGTATTTCAAAGAGGACTGAGTATGGATGTATGAAAACACTAAGGAGATTATTTTGCTACCAATTAATTTTTATTCTTTATGCATAAATCATACCAAATAGGCCAATTTAAAACTGGACTCAAACAACATCTCACACTAAACACGCTTTGCCACTGCAACAAGTTTGGCTAACTCTCATGAATGTGAAAAATCTATGAATTAAATTACTGTTGAACTTACCCCTGACTGTCACCAGTGGGTAACTCTAACCTGTTGAACTTGTCTAGTCATGTTTGCTTATACATTCATTGTCTATACCATATTTGTAATATGTTTTCATTGTTTTTATTGCATCTGCTTACCTTGGAGCTTTTCTCCCCAGGCCTCCGCTGAAAATGGACACGAATCCAGTAGGACTATCCCAGTCAACAAATGTAAAATAAATAAAATAAATAAATAAATAATATGATAAAGGTATTTTGCTTTGTAAAAACATTTCAGATGGGGTGACATAATACTGAAAGAAATGGTCCTTTAGAATTTTAACTACAGGACCCTTCCAGAGACCTACAGGGATTGACATGCTGGGGGTGTCACAGGCATCAGCATCCAGGATAATCCATCAATTCCTGAATGCTAAGCTACAACACACCAGTGTGTACATATATTTTCCCCATACACCTGAGGACAGAGCCAGAACTACGCAGGAGTTCTACCTTGCAGCACACAACCCTGAAGTCCTGGGTGCCATAAACTGTACATATGCAGAAATAAAGCTCCACCAGGGGAACAGAGAAGGGTGTACATAAATATAAATGGTTACCGCTCTATTAACTGCCAGGTCATGTGCAATGCTAAGGAAATCATCTTAAATGTGTGTGGTGGCAACCCAGGCAGTTGCCAAAACTCACATATCTGGCACAACTCTCAACGTATGAGATGTTTAGTGGTGGGGGGATATCCCGCAGGGTCATTTACTGGGAGATATAGCTTATACATTGGAACTGTGGCTGATAACACCCATCAGAAATACACACACACACGCACACACACACACACACACACACACACACACACACACACACACACACACACACACACACACCAGCTTAAGAATGCTATAAAAAGGCATGCGCTCAAACAAGAAATATCATAGAACATGTGCTTTGCTTGCTGAAGTCACAGTTCCGATGCCTAGATATATCTGGGGGAGCCCTGCAGTACAATCTCTGTACATGTGCTGAAGTATTCAATGTCTGTGCCATGCTCCACAACATTATCCTGAGAAAACAGCTTCAGCAGGAGCTGCAAGTGGAGAAGCCACACATCCCACCGCAACTGGCAAGGTCACCACAGCCACATGCAGGTGAGGAGTCAGAGCGGGAACCAGCAGATGCTGTGGCTGTAGGCAGATGTAGACATGCATGTGCATGGCTTCACACTGGTCAAGAGACAATGGATAGTACACAGCCTCACCACCTAAGGGGCTAAAACCTTCATCCCATGCACATGCATACAGTAATACTGATGACAGGCAACAATCACAAACTTTACTTACCCATGTAATAGCTATGTACTGCTACTATCAGACAGAGTCAGCCCTGAACTAAAACTCTTGCAACTGTTGCATTTCCAAGGTAAGTGTTGAACATGGAATAGAAAAATAAATGCCTAAGAATACAAATGAATGGCATATCCTTGCATAATGTTACTTAGTAATGTAAGTAAGTATAAGGTGGGTAATTTTTACAGCAATCACATCAAGATGTGACAGCACTGACATATGTGAATACATGTGTCTTCTACTACGTAATAGGCCTTATGTCTAAAGTGTACCGATTTTCAACAAATGTCCACATTTTGGCCTCATATGCTTGTAATGGAAAATCATCATTAAAGAGTGAAGTTAGAAAATAATGACATATATTTCAGCTTCAGCCTTCATATCCTTCAGAACAAGCATAAAAATAGCAATGCAAAACCTGTTATTCCATCAACTGTCAACGTTTGTAAGACCCAACATTTTAAAACTCTCCCCATTGCTGGGCCTTTATTGCACTTTTATTTATTGCTAGGTCCAGTTATGTGTGTCTAATAGTTTGGCAGGGATGTACACATTACAAAAACCTGTAGCAAAGCAGAACAATTTCCAAAACAGCATAAAAAACAAATATACTAAGCACTAAGTCAGCTATGCACCCTGAACATCAGACAAAAGACTTATGTATTCCTGATTCCACAAGATAGGAAACAAGGATATGGCAGAGTTATCATCATTTTCACAGGGTGTTGTGTGGGGGATGGCAAGACGCCTAGGCTGACACAAAAGGTAGTGATTGTGTGTAAGTAAGAGAAACAGGTGGATATTTGGATAAAGTATCAAATGGCCACTGAGACAGAATGAGCTTTAAGCCTCATGACTGACCCATGTAACTGTTATGTCTGTGTGTATCTGTAGGGGCACTCCAGGTGAAATTGGTGTGTGTGTGTGTGTGTGTGTGTGTGTGTGTGTGTGTGTGTGTGTGTGTGTGTGTGTGTGTGTGTCTGCATGAATGCAGCCAAGCACTGTGCTAGCTCTACACCCTGGTATGTCGGAGGTGAGAGTTCATTGTCATCAGCCACGACTCTGAGAACTGACTCTGCCAGGAGATGCACGGGCATGTCCACCCCCATGGTCAGATGCATATCTGCTACCTGACTGATACTGATGTCTGCTGGAGGAGCTCTCCTCCTGGGGACACCCAGGACAATGGCCTCATGACCTGCTACATTTGGGTGTAGACATCCCAATCACTGATGGAGCAGTTTAAGTAGTGCCACTACATGAGTGTGACCAGGTATGTCAACATTGGCTAACATCAGATGAAACCATACCTGGTCCATTAGCTATCTAACCGACCATCAGCAAGTAGTTAAATGGCAAAATGAACTGTCATCGTCCCTACCCATCTCTGTTGGCATACCCCAAGAATAAATTCTTGGTCCTCTACTCCTTACATTATTTACAAATCAACTCTGTACAGTCACTCAACATGCTTCAATAGTGTAATATGCTGATGATTCCTCCCTCATATGCTCTGCTCCATCCCATCCTGCTCTGCTCAATAAAACAAAACAAGCCTTCTGCAACATAAAAAAATACCTTTCTGACTCCCAACTGATTCTTAACCCTTCTAAAACTAAACTTATGCCCTTCTCCTCTTGCATTAGATTCACTGACCCCAATACTTTCAACATCTACTCATCTAACAATATCATTATCCACCCAGTAGATCATACAAAATTACTAGGCGTTACTACTGACACAGATCTTAAATTTGATAAGCACTTAGTCCTAGCTATCAAGAGAGTCCATTTTTAAAATAGGATCCCTATATAGAATAAAACCTTTCTTAACTGACATCAGCAGACATGCAATCTGTAAAACCTACTTTCTATCCACCCTCATATGCATCACATATTTTCACTAATTTAAGAAAATGTGACTTAAGTAAACTAGAATCCTGCTATTATAAAGTAGCTAGATTTGCTTCTGATCAACCTGCTAGAACTCATCATTGCAAAGTACTACACCTGTTCAGCTGGATGGAACTTCTCAACCTTTTTAACCTTTAACCAGTTAGCTCTAACGGGTGTATATTAGATGATCGAACTTTCAAAAGTTCGACTTCATACGGTCGGCAACATATGATCGAATTTTTAAAAGTTCAAATGTTTTAACGGAGATCTCCTTACAGTGTGGAATGAGAAGATTTCTCTCTTCTGTACTGTAGTGCGATCTCGATGTTGGTATATTTAAAGAGCGGGGGGGGGTGCATGGGGAATTGACCCCTTGGTTAAAACATTCAGGTAGGTTATTTGTGTAGTTTATTTTTTTTTATTAGATTTTCGAACTTTTAAAAGTTCGATCATATGGTGTCGACCACATGACAGTCGAACTTTTGAAAGTTCGATTATCTAATATAGACCCAGCTCTAACACATTTCACCATTCATCACCCTGATATCTGTCCATACATTAGCAACCTAGTTCAGCCCTATACCAGTAGTAGAACATTAAGGTCATCTAATAAATTGCTTCTGAAGGTCAACAAATCAAACAATTCCTATGGGGATGCTTGGTATTCCCACAAACTAGCTAAAACTTGGAACGACATACCTCAAAATATACTCAACACTAGTAATTCTTCTAAGTTCAAGCAATTGCTGAGGGAACACCTAAGTAACAATTGGAGTTGCTCCAGTACTAACCCAGGTTAACTGCTTTAAATAATTAGAATACTCATACTACATATTATTATTCTCCCTACTCCTTCTTATTCCTCACTTAAATTTCCCCCATACTCCTATACTCCTCCTTCTCATCCTTTCTGCTGCCTGCCAATATACTTTACTTTGTTTCTATCACTTCAGCCTTTGTACATTCTATCTTTTTATTCCAATGTTTTTCCTATGGTATGTATCTAGTTACAGTACTAGTACGGTAACTAGTTTTATATATATATTATTTTATTTTTATATATATATTATTGTCTTTTTTACTCTAAAATATGTATATCATGTGAGATTTTTAATATGTGTCCACTGTCAAATTTATCCTGTACATATTATATAATTTATATTCTGTTACATTTCTGTTCTCTGTGGAGTTTTTTTCCCTGGGCTTTCACTAAAAATGGGCTATTTTTAAGCTCAGTCAGACTCTCCTGGTAATCAAATGAAAATAAATAAATAATAAATATGGCTGACCTATGTCCTCCTCCCAGAAGATGTTCTATCAAGGCACCACATATTCCATGTGTTATTCATCTGATCCATTGAATCGGCAACACAGCAGAGGCAGTCACGCATGTCAGCCTGTGCCACATCTATAACCATAAGTACTTCATCAGAGACCCTATTGAAATGCCTCTGTACCTCTTTGATGGCCCTAAACATATGTCAAGTGGCACAGAAAGACACACGTGGATCAGGTGGAGGATGGACAGCAGGCTTTCTCCAAGCAACCCGAACAACTCTCCTGCATGGCACATTGCTCACACTTTGGCTATGGACAGAGTCAACAGGTACTGAAGCCACAGTAACCACACTACTATGATGAAGTGTCTCACCATCCATCTGTCCAATATCTGAGGGCTCAGTGGAATGGCTCTGAGTGGACATACTGGCTGTGTCCAATGGAATTACAGGGGATGGGTGAATGTCTACCTTAGTGTCAGATTAAACCTGGGCACTCTTTGTCTGTGACTGAGTTTGGCCACCATCATCATGATCAGAGTCTGCTGATAATCTGACATCAGGTGGTAAGGGTCCTACACTTCCACTGTTAGGATCACCTGTGATAATAAGCAACAAACACAGGAAAGAAATTAATAGCTACACTACTACAGTTCAATAAACACTAACAAACTAACACTGATGCCACTATCACAGATGGTACAACAGTACATACACAGTCCTGACACTCACCTCATAGGTACAGATACATTAAAATTCTGTGAAATGCTCATCAGTACTAAAATAAAAATTGGCTTACCATGTGCAGATGACTTCACAGTTGCTAGGGAGGATGGGAAGTTAAGCAAAATCTAAGGACACCATCATCACATTAACAATAACACAGGGGGCAAATGTAGGCCTTTATATCTCCATTAGCAATATATTTAACTGAAACTTGGATGACACATCCACCCCAAGCCCACGTATAATGAACCTGTCCAAAAAAAAAAAATAAATAAATATATATATATATATATATATATATATATATATATATATATATATATGTATATATATATATATATATATATATATATATATATATATATATATATATATATATATATATATATATTAAACCAACTTAATTATTGCTTTAAATATTTTACTATAAAAATAAATATTTATAAATTGACATAGGTAAGCCTACCTGAAAGAAGCTCCTCCTCAGACATACTTGTCCTCCCCAAAACAGCAGCACTAACATCAATGACATGCTGTTGTGCACTTTCCACTGAGCTCTCTGGATCCCTGACAGTGGACAAGAACTCTTCATTTGGTATCAGTGATGCCTCTGTAGCAGACATTTCAGTAGCCAGCTGACCACGAGCCACTGCAGCTACTCTCCTCTAGGCTAATGAAACCATATCAGTGGCCATATGAAACAACTGATCATATGTCCTGCTACGTCCCCCAACAGAGTTCACTTCATTCACAATTTGATTCCAAATTTGCATTCTTCCAGACATATCCTCATGTACTTTGTCAAACAGAAAGATACCGTGTTGCCGAAATATAAGCAACAAGCAAACCAAACCGATGAGACCACAAAAACAAGCAAGCAAGTCCAACTCCACAGAGGCTTAAATTCCGTTAACGTATTTTAATAAAAACGTTTTCGCTCTTACAAAGTAAAAGCTTCATCAGACAAAGAAAAAACGCCGTTACACTTTTTAAATTAAACAACCATGACATCATGGTTGTTTAATTTAAAAAGTGTAACGGCGTTTTTTCTTTGTCTGATGAAGCTTTACTTAAGAGCAAACGCTTTTTAAAATGCTAACGGAATTTAAGCCTCTGTGGAGTTGGACTTGCTTGCTTGTTTTTGTGTTGCCGAAATACTTGGACAATAACATTGCTTTTGTAGTCAATGATGGGGGTTTTGTGGGGATTGTAACATTTGGGAGCCATAGTCCTAGCTGACATAAAACACAAAAGAAGGACACTATACATAAATAAAGTCTTGCTTAGATATAACACAGATGATTAGTTTTCAATATTACCCACTAGAGAAAAGAAACATTTTCAAGTTATTCAAATATAAAAAAATGGTTATGTGGTTGTAACATATCACAGTCATACACAAACAAAGGTCTGATCTAAAACAAGGAGTAACAGCACCAAAGCAAACCTCTGTAAAAACATTTTGGTTGTGGCAACAAAGAGATGGAACTTGGCTTCCCCACCCGGAAAACAACAGGCAAATGAGATTTCTATACCAAACAAAGTATTAAAACATCAGTGAATTATTATAAGTGCTATCAGACTGCCCCAAAAACATGTGTACACATTTACCATATAATATTCATTTTTCTGCAATTGCCAGTCATTTCTACTGTGGCCAGCACTCCCCTAGAAGTGTCTAAGGGTCATTCTAGAAGGCTTACATCCCTGTGTCATTGACAATATAGGACATTAATATATCACTGAAATAACAAAAGAAACGTGTGAAGAGAAACAGTAATAACATTAACACTTGTGATAAAAGTTAAATAAGGCTGTGGATAGTAGAAAGTAAAATGCCTTGATAAAAATGCCTATGCCATCAGTAAACTTCTAAGAAGTGCATGCAGATAAAAGTAGCATTTGCTAATGTGTATATATATATATATATATATATATATATATATATATATATATATATATATATATATGTGTGTGTGTGTGTGTGTGTGTGTGTGTGTGTGTGTGTGTATATTTATATATATATATATATATATATATATATATATATATATATATATATATATATATATATATATATATATATATATATATATATATATATATATATATATATATATATATATATATATATATATATATATATATAGATAGATATATATATATATATGTCCCCTTCAGAGTATCAAATTTGTAGCACATCAAACCTCTGATCATCAAGGACCAGATGGTCTAAGTTCTGCAATATCGAACTCAAAAAAAAAAAAAAAACTAAAACATCAAAACTTCTTATTTCACATTTTTACAGGGCTGCACCCCCACACTCCCTGCTACTAAAATATACAAACTCCGAGATCTCACTACAGTAGAGAATGGCATAGAATGGGAAATTTACCATTATCTTCACTGTAGTGTGATCTCAGAGTTGGTATTTTTAAGTAGCAGGGGGTGTTGGCGTTCAGGGGGGCTATCCCCCCTGCAAAAAATTACAAGAAGCATTTTTATCTTTTTTAATTTAGTCTACTTTCATGTTTAATGTTACAGAACATTGATCATCTCATCCTCAAAGATGTGTGGTTCGATGTTCTGCAGACTCTGAGAATTTGAAGTAGACCCATGTATATATATATATATATATATATATATATATATATATATACACATACATATATATACATATATATATATATATATATATATATATATATATATAGAGAGAGAGAGAGAGAGAGATTTTTCCTAGTGACATGTGAGGATATCCAGTATATAACTGAAAAATGCAACCATACATTATCAAGATCAGTAGTCTTCTATGCAGATAAATCCAAAGTAATATCAATCTTCATCTCTGTTATTCACATCAACAAGTCTACTCACCTGCAGGCTCCATAGCTATATGGTTACCTCTTATAGTGTAGATTCAGGCCTGTGAATATGTAAATGAGGTGTGAACTCATTAGAATTGCTGAATCCCAAAGTAAATATAGTTCAGGAACTCTGTATGTGTTTGCTACTAATGGATTACAATTATGGATGATTATAGCTATTAAGAGAATGAAGAATGGAAAGGCTATTGGCCCAGATGACATACCTGTGGAAGCATGGAGGTGTTTAGGTGAAATGGCAGTGGAGTTTTTAACCAGATTGTTTAATGAAATCTTGGAAAGTGAGAGGATGCCTAAAGAATGGAGAAAAAGTGTTTTGGTACCAATTTTTAAGAATAAGGGTGATATGCAGAGCTGTAGTAACTACAGAGGGATTAAATTGATCAGTCACAGCATGAAGTTATGGGAAAGAGTAGTGGAAGCAAGGTTAAGAAGGGATGTGATAATTAGTGATCAGCAGTATGGTTTCATGCTGGGAAAGAGCACTACAGATGCGATCTTTGCTCTGAGAGTGTTGCTGGAGAAGTACAGAGAATGTCAGAAGGATTTGCATTGTGTTTTTGTAGACTTAGAGAAAGCATATTACAGGGTGCCTAGAGAGGAGTTGTGGTATTGTATGAGGAAGTCAGGAGTGTCAAAGAAGTATGTAAGAGTGGTACAGGATATGTACGAGGGTAGTGTGATAGCGATGAGGTCTGCGGTGGGAGTGATGGATGCGTTTAAAGTGGAGGTGGGGTTACATCAAGGATCAGCTCTGAGCCCTTTCTTATTTGCAATGGTGATGGACAGGTTCACAGACAAGATCAGACAGGAGTCCCCATGGACTATGATGTTTGCAGATGACATTGTGATCTGTAGTGAGAGTAGGGAACAGGTGGAGGAGACCCTGGAGAGATGAAGATATGCTCTAGAGAGAAGAGGAATGAAGGTCAGCAAGACTAAGACAGAATATATGTGTGTGAATGAGAGGGAGGATAGAGGAATGATGAGGATGCAAGGAGTAGAGGTGGCGAAGGTGGATGAGTTTAAATACTTGGGGTCAATAGTTCAGAGTAACGGTGAGTGTGGAAGAGAGGTGAAGAAGAGAGTACAGGCAGGATAGAGTGGGTGGAGAAGAGTGTCAGGAGTGATTTGTAACAAACGAGTACCTGTAAGAGTGAAAGGGAAGGTCTACAAGAGGGTAGTGAGACCAGCTATGTTATATGGTTTGGAGACAGTGGCATTGACAAAAAGGCAGGAGTTTGAGCTGGATGTGGCAGAATTAAAGATGTTAAGATTTGCACTGGGTGTGACAAGAGTGGACAGGATTAGGAATAAGTATATTAGAGGGTCAGCCCAGGTTGGAAGGTTTGGAGACAAAGCCAGAGAGGCATGATTATGTTGGTTTTGACATGTGCTAAGGAGGGATGCTGAGTATTTTGGGAAATGCTAAGGGTGAAGCTACCAGGTAACAGGAAAAGAGGAAGGCCTAAGATAAGGTTTATGGATGTGGTGAGAGAAGACATGCAGGTGGTTGATGTGACAGAGCAAGATGCAGAGGACAGGAAGAAATGGAAACAGGTGAGCTGCTGTGGTGACCCCTAACGGGAACAGCCGAAAGAGGATGATGATGATGATGATGACTGGTAGGTAGAAGGAAAACACAACAGCATTTCAGACTCCCTTACCTCCAGGGGTATGTAAGCCAGGTTACACTTAGAAAGTGTAGAAGTAATTGCATCAATGTTTCAAATGTAAGTAAGCAGCACACATTTTACAGTTTGTGTTCAGTACCATCCAACCTCCGCTGCATTTGTTGAAAACTGTATATTATTGTCATTCAATATTTTCAAACATTTTAAGGTCAATGATGCAAAATGCCTTACAGACTGAATGTCTCAGATTACTGTTCAGATAACAGAAGAATGAACACCATACAGTGATAAGACAGAGCTGCATTTCTGCAAACAATAGTCATAAATGGTTGTGTGATCACTCATTGCAATACATCTGAAATTAATACATGTAGAAACAACTCAGAAGTGTAGAAGTGCCATGTGTCTTGTTAATACTGTGGATGATTTTGGACTTGCTTATATGTACAATGATTTTCATTCTCTGCTGCAAAGCTGTTTCTGTAGCAAAGAGGAATAAGACTCCCTTACTGTGGTTTGAAGGCTCATTGCTGTGAGAGTTCAAATCCTGACTTGTTAAAAAAATGTGTACTAACATATATTTTGGAGTGTTGTTTATTTCATAGATTTATTTTCTTTTTTTAAATGCCAGTATTTACATGTTGAGCAATTTACAGCAATCACAGGAAACAGACAAACATAATAAACCTCATGTAATATTCTTCCTTGATGAACAATACATCAACTACACCTGTGAATCACCTGTGTATGTAGCACATCTGCTAAAAACATTAATCCACACAGCAGCATATAATATCTGTATATCATGACTCAAGTCCCACCTTTGCCTTTTACGGATAAAAGCTAATAAACACTGCTGACAAGACTAAAATGAGTGTAGCTTTACTTCTCTTGTTTGCACGATGCTTACCATCTTGTAAACCTGGACTAATGACCCACAAAAGAAGCAGACAGAACACCTGTAGACAGGATGCAGGCATGCTTGAATTAAAAAAATGATGCATTGTTGCATCATTTGCTTTCCATTGCGCAACATAGCTTAGTGACATTGTGAGGTGGTTAGCAATGTTCCCCAAAACCTGCAGATCTGGAACACTTGCAGAGAGGAAGCAGACAGTAGACAATTTCAAAAGGGATAGATTCTGTCAAGTATGCTGGCCACTGTGGAAGCAAGCTTAGTAGCATTGCACGGTGGTTAACACACAGAAGTTAATAATGAATATGAAAATATACAACTGTTATTTAACTATTCCTGTGGCAGCAAGTGTAATTGTAGGGCTGAAATACAGATGGACCTAGGTTATAATAAATGAAATTCTAAACATTTTCACTGTTGCTCCATTTAACTTTATTTTAAATATAACACAAAAATTTTACACAGAATCATAAATAACAATAAGTATGTATAGGAGTGGAGCTCATATGGATTACATATATGACTGACGGTATACTGGCAACTATGTTAATCATAATTGTTTCCTCTTGCTTGGATGGTCTTCAGACTTCAATAATAGTCATACGCACAGGAATGTATAAGCCATAATCTTGTCAGGTCACACACATACATGGTTAACCCCTCAGTCTGTCAAGTGTATTTATATGTAAATATTAAGTATGCCTGAGAAGTACTTCTTCTGGGGCCAGGATGAAAAATCACCACTGTTGAAAAAAATGTTTTGTCTTTTATGCATAGGTTTGAATCCCGCATTGTAAAAATTAATTTTATCAATGTGTAAAGCCCTCCAAAATGTGTCAGGTCATAAAATGTAAGCCTCAGTACATGTCAGCAAAGTTAAATCACGTAACAGTTACAACAGCAAGCAACCCTCAAACTAATGCCAAGTGTCAGATTAATTTTCCAATTTCAAAAACAGATTTCCTGTCTGGCACTGTTTCTCTCTGCTTAATGTCATGCAAATGTGGTTGGCAACATTGCTTGGGTTTGTGCACTACTAGTAAACACAATAACAGGCATTGGCAGGACATCATACTCAACTATTGCTGTTCTCTCTAGTTGGACATGTCTGGTGGTGGAAGAGAAGGTGGCCAATTTAGGGCACAGAAGTGGGGTGTGGAGGAGTCTAGAATCTTCACTGGATTCCTTGTAAAGTGCTACAGCTGAAGGCTTTGCAGAGGAAATATACTGGCTCACAGCACATGTCTTAGGCTTGGAATAGTCTGACCAAGTCTGTCTTCTGTGCAACTGCCATTCCACGCACTGAAAAACAGTGTCAGCATCATTTTAATGACACGAACAGGTGCAAGAGGGATACACTCAACCAGTGGCTATACCAGTTCAGGACTGGTAACCTCCCACAGCAGTAGCTGTGTATAAGCATGTAGTATAAGCAAGACTGATATGAATAATGCTATTCTCTTGTTCTGTTGTCTTTATTCCACAGCCAATGTAGAGATTATGGTGAATATAGAGTCCCATCCTGAGCACCTAGAGAGACTGAGGGAAGCAAGGGGTAGGTATGCAACACACCTGATGTATTATTTTAGCTTATAAATGTATTTATTTTCTATACAGTTGTAACAAGGTAAACATCCTGTGTCCTGTCTTGTTTGTCCTGTTTGATTGCATCTGCTTCCCCACCTTCCCTACTTACCTGATCCAGAAATGCCTACAATCCTTACCCAACATTCTTTGTTCCACTTCTCCTAAAAAATAATTACCCAATACATAGCTCTCCACTTCACATGCATGTCTTAGTGACACACTTGATTAGGTTCAATTGGTTATACAACATGATTATGTTTTTGTCACCCCTCTTTGTTGAGGTGACAATCCAAATTAAGCCAATATTCTAGACACATTCATTTTATACTGTTGAAGAAGTGGATAGCTGTGGTTCTTTCCTAACTCCCTCCTGCACATTCATATATTGCTTTGTCTTTGTTCTTCCACCTGCTATCCACATTTCTCCACTTTGCTATCCCATTTTAACACCTTTAATCTGGTCAAAATATAGAATCACACACAGCACATATAAGTAAAATAAAAGCAATGGAGTCCTTCACTTTTTTTCCTCTGTGTTTGCATGGAGTTTGGCATCATGCACCACTGCCAAGCAATGGTGAATAGCTCTTTGGTTGTGCAGTTAGATCAACACAATGCCACTTAAACATGCTGTGCTCAAGTAAGACACAGTGAATGTAGAGAAAATAATTATTTCATTGCATTATAAATACTTATTTAAAACTATTACATACATCTGGATTCAAACCCTAAATCATCTGGTCTACAAAACAAATGTGTCAATGCATTTACACCTGCTGCCGTGGAGTTAGCTAAGCAATAGGTGTGTTTCATACACTCAATATTCAGAACTCTCATAATTTTAGCTTGCTGCATAACTACACACAAATAGGGAAAGTGATAGAAATGTGTATCTCGCATGTGAAAATACTTTGCCTTCAATAGTGGAACCCCTTTTCTCCTGTGTTGTGCTATGAAAAGTGCACAAAATCATGTATTATTTATGTGTTTTGCCATTTAGTCTTCATCCCATGAAAGTGCATGGTAAAAAAAGCAAAGGGGAGGTATTATTTAAGGAAATAACACATATTTACACTGCAGCTATCTATTACCTCTACCCATGCACTTCAAACCAGGTGTCTGCATACTTGTTCACAAATATATCAACTATGCTATAGAAATAAATAACAAATGCTTCTTATATGCCATACTCATCTTTATAATGACAATAAACATTCAGATTTTCCAATATTTGCAGTGATGTGGACAGCTGTATGCAAATAGTTTGCAAACCTGTCTTTTTAAGGTATACCTGTATACTGGAATCACAATGGCAAATGCTACACTTTGTATACTAATCAATGTAGTGACATGCAACTCTTTAATATCCAGACAGTTGTACATGGCTAGCTATTTATTTCAGACAAGTCTTCCAACATCTTCAATCCAACATCCAATGATGATGTCATCCACTATAAATTGTTCTGCAGCCATGTAAAAGTCAGATTTGTGCCATGGTGCATGCGTTAAGTACATAGTTCTCTAATCTGTGTATTTAGGTAAGGGTTTTAATCTCACTTCTATCAACTGATGTGTGTGTGTGTGTGTGTGTGTGTGTGTGTGTGTGTGTGTGTGTGTGTGTGTGTGTGTGTGTGTGTGTGTGTGTGTGTGTGGTGTGTGCATGTGTGTTTGTGTGTGTGTGTGTGTGTGTGTGTGTGTGTGTGTGTGTGTGTGTGTGTGTGTGTGTGTGTGTGTGTGTGCCTAGCCAGAAGCGCATAACTGTGTATCCTGTAAACATCACTACAATCCCATGGGGGGGGGTAGCAATATTTTGCAACTAGACCTGCCTACAGATCCATTTCATTCAAACCTACTAACATCTTCTATCCAACATCCAATGATGATGTCATCTACTATAAATTGTCTTGCAGCCATGTAAAAGTCAGACTTGTGCCATGGTGCTTGAATTAGGTATTGGATTCTCCACTCTGTGTACTTAGATACATAGGGGTTCTGTTATCCCTGCAGTCATCTGGTTTGTTTGTTTGCACAATTGCTTGATATCAGAGAGAGCATTTTACACGAGCATGCGGAATACTGCTATTACCATTTTCCTCTCAGCAGATACTGCTGATTTCATCACTTATAAAGTGTTGTCTGACACTATCTAAGTCAGACTTGTGCTATGGAACTTGCTTTAAATATAGAAGTCTCTTGTTGATGTACTTAAATCGGTAGATGTTCTGTTCTTGCTGCAGTGAACTGATGTGCATGTGTGTGTGTTGGTGCACTTGCTTGACATTAGAGAGAGCATTTTATAACAGCATATGGGATACTGCTCTTCCTCTCACCAGACTCTGTTGATGTTTTTAGCTATAAAGTATTTTCCAGCACTGTAAAAGCTAGAATTGTCCTCTGGCACTTGTGTTAAGTACTGTGCTCTGTAAATAGGTGGTTTTAGAATGACATGTGAGTCCACAGCTATTTCCAACATTCCTTGAAACATCTTGTTGTAGCATACAATAATTATCTCATCCTGTGTAACATGCACTCTGACAATATTCAAGACAAACCTGTGCTGTGGCAGTAATATTAACTACCGTGTTTGTGATGTACTTTAACTACATGCACAGGTGTTCTAATCTGACAGTGAGCTACTTGTGTGTCTATACAAACAACTTTCACTTATAAAGCAATTTTACACAGGAATGTGACTCTACATCCATGCCCTACAGTGCTTGCAACATGCTCTATTCAGCATACAATGATGCTATCATACTCCATATATTGCAACATGACAGTGTTATAGTCAGACATATGTGATGTTGCTATTGTGACATCGTATGGCATTCATATTCATTGCCTACACAGGTGTAATGTTCATATCAGACTCAATGTACTGTTGCATGTTCAGTTGCTGGTACATTATGGTCACTGTGTGATCTTTGGAATAGCTCTTCATTTCACTACCACTTGGGGTACCATTAACATAGCCCCATACATCCTCTTTTGTCCTCTGTTCATATGACATCCTTCCTGTGGAGGAGTGAAGCATGCCCTCATGTCAAATATGCATACAGACATCATGAATCTGAGTGCTTCCATGATCCTATGCAAGACATCCCCCAGACCACTGCATGTGTGATTGCTAATTCTATCATGGTGTGGTGCACGTCACATATGGATAGTGGCAGAATGTAATGCAATCCATCAAATTTACACATATGCACAATAGTCTTACAGTCTTCCATAATACACATAGAGCACTTTTGTTCCTTTAATGAATAAAACAAACCTTGTTCACCCTTAAACAGAAAGGCTAATCCAATCAAAATGCAAAGTTAATTAAAGAACAAAGCCAGTTAAAGAACCATTTACATAAAATAGTGTAAAGTTAAAACGTATAAAAAAGTATTGGTAGGATGACCAGTTTACTCCCCTGCTGTTTATAACCACCTTTTCTAAAACACAAAAAATAAACTTATTGAAATTCTGACAGTTGTTTATATGCCTGTATAATGCATTGGTGTTATCCTACATTTTGATTGCATAAATATGTAGGTAGAATATTTTTTGAGTTGGTTTTCTGTCTTGACTATGTAGAAGTTAAAACAAGTCAAGCATGCTCCCATGTAAACCACACCTCTTGTGTTGCAATAAAAAATACATTGTATAGGCAATACTTTGTTAAAATTTCCTATTCTGATATTAGCGGTATCATAAATGAACCTGCATTCTCTGCAGTCTCCACTTTTTTTCATTTTACCTGGTTTATTTTAACCCAGTTTAAAGTTACCAGTTTTCTCAAACATTTTTTTCATGTTATTTCTCTTTCTGTAAACTATTTTTGGTGCTAGAACTACTTTACTCAAAAGCTCCAAAAACACCACCCCTGCTGTTTTTTTTTTCTATAATAGTTCTAGTATTAGATGAATTTTGGTTGAAAGTCAAAATACAAGTCATACCAGTATCAAAATCATTTTAACTGGTCTAGACTGAAAATGAGGATTCTGCAATAAAGGGGCATAATGAATGTAATGGTCTCTCAAGACTACAGTCCCTTGTTCATCCACCAGGTGTGTGGGGTAGTTCTTTTGTTTAAACATTCCCTTCAAAATGTATAGTTCTTTGGAAAAGCACTCATCATCTGTAACCAGTATTGATAATCTGATCATTTGACTCATTACCAGGTACTTTTTCTGCCCAAAAGGGTGGCTACTCCTGTAGTGAAGAAAACAGTTTGAATAGTTTGTTTTTTTATAAATAGATGATTCAAACTGCATATCCTGTTTGTTCTTATAAAGATGTATGTCCAGGTAATTACAGCCATCAATATCTATATTATTATATGTAAAAGATAAAATGGTGGAGGCGATGTTAATATATTCTATAAAATGTAGGATTCTCTGTATGTCATTGTCCCATAAAATAAGAATGTCATCCAGATATCTGTAGTATTTGTAAATAGAATTCCTGTAGGCAAAAGTTTACAATAAATTTTGTTTCCCACTGCCATAGAACAATACTGGATATGATGGTGCAGTCTGTTTTAAATATTCACCCTAAAAGAAGACAAAATTATTTCTTAACACCATACATACATACATACAAATATTTCAACCTTGGGTATTAATGCCCTTTTAGCTTGCCAATATACCAAAACACTTGTTCCCATAATAGGGGTCCAGGCTGTTCTTAAAAATATCTGAACTAGTACTTGCTTTAATGTAGTTAGGTAGTCCATGCATTGGCTACTCTGTCAGAGAACCAATTACTACACTCCTCATTCCTATAGAATCTTCTGCATAAGTTGTCTGATGATTCTCTAGTACTTTTTGATAACCCCAAACATTCCTAGCAGTAGCTGTCTCTAAATGCCCTCTATACCTGAATAAGATCACTTAGATATCAAGTTCAGATATTTTAGTCTTTCATAATAACTTAAAATTTCACATCCATGGATGCCCTTGGTATATTTATGCTGTATTCTTTCCAGTTTACTCATGCTTGTTTTTTTATAGGGTTTCCTTATTGTTATTCCAAACTCAAGTTTAGGTCTTATGTAACTAACAAACAATGACTTTTTAATAGGGTTTCCATATTGTTATCCCAAACTCAAGTTTAGGTCTTATGCAACTAATAAACAATGACTTCATTATTTTTGATTTCCTAGACTTTATAAATCTTTTTATACAACCTATAGTTCTATAACTATCATTCCCTCCCACCCCTGAATCAATTTCCTTTATAGTTAGCCACACCTCCTCCATCCACTTCACTAGCAAATCATACAACACAACACAACACACCCACACCTCTTTAAATCCCCACCCCCTTAGTACTCACACTCTTACACCATTCCTATAGTCTTTCATCACACTCTGAACTAACAATCTCATCTATCTCGCACTACTCTAATTACTAATATGCCTACTGTTCTTAATATACTATTTCTCCTTCTCCTTTCAACTACATTACTCTTTCTCTCAGTTCTCACATGCTATCAAAGCACAACTGTTACACACCAATTATACCATGACCCCCATTAATATTCCAAAACGTGCACACTGATTGGTCAGCATGTACATTATAAATCGACTTATACTAATGGATAAAGGTCCGGTCACCCGGACTTTTTCCATTAGTATAAGTCTTTTTTAAAACACTGTCTCGCTATGTTAAAGGAGTTTAACATAGCGAGACAGGTTTAAAAAAAGCAACCTTCTACCTCTCTCAACCTATATGGATTCACACAGCTCATCTCTTCCCCTACCCACCTTCATAAATTTTCCTCTACTGGTTCACTTATTGACTGGATACTTGTATCTCACCCCCAACATTACCATAATACAACCACTCTACCAGATACATTAGGTAAACACCTACCTTTACTAGTTCACAGAAACTCTGAACACCTGCATAAAGCACAACAATATAAGGTGACCCATGATCTATCTAGCTATTCTCCTGACTCACTAAATCACCTCCTCTCTACTATAAACTGGTCCTTTCTCTCTAATCTCACTCTCGATGAAGCAGTCCTACACTTCAACAACACCTTTCTATCCATCCTCAGCTCCCTTACCCCCACTAGGAAAAATCACATCAAATTCAGATATGCCCCATGGCTAACTAAAACTACCCTTACACTCATGAAGACCAGAGATAAAGCTTGGAAAACTTGGAAAGGCGATAATACCTCTTCCACCCTCATCTCTTACAGGGAACTTAGAAACAAAGCTAAGAAACAAATCATCTTAATAAAAAGAATTATTACCAATCCCCACTTAACAATCCCTACTGTAATCCTAAAAAAAATTCTGGAACTCTATCAGTAAACTTCTCTCACCTGGTACTTCTACCCCACCCACACCTTATTCTGAGAATACTCCTCTGGAAATAGCAACATTCCTTAATAAGTTCTTCATTGAAACCATTGAAAACTTATATGTAACTAACTTCTCCACCCACACCTCTTTCAATCCATCTATATCTTCATCCATCTCTGATTCACCTCTCTCACCCTCACTCTCATTCTCACTATCACCTGTTCCCACCTCTTATATCAAGTTGCTCTTAATTAAACTAAAACCTGGTTCACCTCAGCTGATAATCTTCCTCCATTATTCCTTAAACATGCAGCTACATCTCTAGCTTACCCCATATCTATCCTGATTAACAGATCCTTAAAAGAAGGCAATGTACCTGAAATTTGGAAGAAATTTTTTGTAGTACCTCTTCATAAAGGAGGAAACTCCACTGAGCCAACCAATTTCAGACCAAGTGCCATACTGTCTCCTCTCTCCAAAATACTGGAAAAGTGTATCCATAAGCAAGTACTTAATCATCTGCTACAAGAAAACCTATTCACAACAACTCAAAATGGCTTCCGCACCACACATAGCACAGCTACTGCTCTTGTATCCTTTACTAATAACATTGCTCAAGTCAGGGATAATAGCAAATTAGCATTAGCCCTCTTTCTGGACCTGTCAAAAGCATTCAACACCATATCTCATACCATACTTCACCATAAACTTTCCAACCTAGGCTTCTTAAACTCCACCACCTTCTGGTTCTGTGATTACCTCACTAATAGACACCAGGCTGTTATATGGAACTCTTCCTACTCCCCTTTCTAGCAGTTAGGACAGGGGTCCCACAAGGATCAATATTGGGCCCTCTCCTCTTCAATGTATTTACCAATGACCTTTTCTCATCCTGCCCCCAATCTAATCTTATTCAGTATGCTGATGACTCGACCATCATCAACTCTGCTGACAACATAGAAAACCTTCAATCCCGTAAACAAAACTCACTTCACTCAGTTGAAAACTGGCTACAATCCAACCAACTCCTGCTTAATGCAAGCAAAACTAAGCTACTACTTTTCCTACCTAAAAATCTGGAACATGCAAAATAGAACTTTTCCGTAACATCCCTTAATAGAACTAAAATTTCTGTTGACACCCAAACAAAACTCCTTGGAGCAATAATTGATGATGAACTTAAATTCAACCATCACATTCATAGCTCAATAAAAAAACACTAAAAACTAGATCTGCTTTACCGTCACAAAAACTTTCTTCCCTGTGCATCCAGGCCATCCCTTGCCCAATCCCTGCTTTTACCATCTCTACGCTATGCTTCACTTATTCTTACCCATCTACAGAGGAACCTAATATCCAAACTAGAAACCACATATAACAAAGTAGCCAGATTTGCTGCAAATCAACCTTACAAATCCCATCACTGCCTCTCATTAAAGGCTTTACACTGGCCTGAATTTTCCAACTTACTGCCTCAATCCCAACTCCTTATAGTCCACAATATACTAAACAATCCTAAATCCTGCCCATCCCTTGCAAATTATCTGAGACTTTATACTCCTCAACGCCCACTAAGAAGTACTAATCAATACTTTGTTGAAATTCATAAGCCAAACAGAAACTTTGGGAAAATACTCTATTGTCACTCAGTTGCAAAAAATTGGAAAATATTCCCTTTAGCCCTTAGACTACTCAAAGACAAAAATGGCTTCAAGAAACAGCTTAAATCTTTTTTCCTATCAAATTGGATATGTTCATGCTCTAAACTAATACTCAAGAAACATTCAGTGATAACCTAACTTAACTGTACACTTCTAGCTCTCTCTCTTACTCCTACCTACACATTTTTTTCATCATATTCAATACTAGTTAGCTCATGTTACACTCAATTCCCATAATCCCTTATTACTGTTCTTTAATGTATTTATTAACTTCCAAAGTTCACAAAGCTTTATCTGTATATTTATGTTGCTTCATGCCTAGTACCTTAGTTCAGCAATGTATTGACCTTAGTCTTACTATATTTCTGCTTAGTTTCTTGCCATACTACGTGAAAATTTTCCATATATGTATTGTATTGTATTTATATCCATTCTATATATTCCTTTAAGTTCTTGTTTGAAAATTCTTCTTTTTTTTTTCTTTTATGCTGATCTGTATTGTTTACTTAATGTGGAGCTTATCTCCCCGGGCCACTACTGAAAATGGACATATATCCAGTTGGACTAGCCCGGTTAACAAATGTAAAATAAAATAAAAATAAATAAATGTTATGTACTTACATTAGAAGTATGTATACTTAAAATGTGATCGTTTTTATCTTTGTTCTTACTATTTGTTTACTTAAACTTTTTTTGGGGAGCTTTTCTCCTTGGGTCTCTGCTGAAAAAGGGCTTCTAAGAACCCAGACAGACTAACCCGGTTAACAAATGTAAAAATAAATAAATAAATAAAATAACCAATTGGTGATTAGAAAAACTCATAGCTGAATCTACCTATATACCCAGGTCCTTAAATGAGTCTGCAGTTTCTATCACTGTGTGCTGTATTAAATATTCACCTTTCAGTTTATGTCTCTCAAGTCTCATATGCTTAGTTTTTGATGTATTTATCAGCATAGTATTCTCCTGTGCCCAAATGGTCAATACTCAAATTATTTGCAGACATGCCTTATCTCTAACACATGTAATCAGTTTACCGAATTTCAGGTTGCCTGCGTATAGTCTATGTAACACCTCAGATGAAAACGTTAGGTCTGAAAGATACGATCTAAACAAGTAAGGGCCTAGGACAGAGCCCTGTGGGACACCCTGACTGTAACCAAGGATTTCACCTGCCCACTTGCTGTATGATACTTGCCATGTCCTATTTGTAAGGCATGCAGCTATCCATCTTATCAAGAGTAGATCAATACGTAGTTGTACTAATTTATTGATCAGTGTTTTGTGTATGACTCTGTCAAATGATCAAGTTAAATCTATATAAATTACATCACAGCATATTTTTTCATTCATAGCTGTCATTATATTATTATAGAACATCATGTTACAGGTGGGAATAGATCTGTTTTCAACATACTGTATGCATGCTGATATATGGTTTCAAGTCTCAGCTTATCCAGTTCTGATGATAACTTATCCAATATTACCTTCTCCATTATTTTTCCACAACAGGAAAGTAGACTTATGGGTCTGTATGACTCTGGGTTGGTCCTACTCCCCTTTCCCTTAAAGACAGGCTTAATAAGTGCATGTCTCTAATCTTGAGGAATCTCCCCATATTTATATGACCTAGTGAATAATAAATATAATGGTACTGTAAGTTCTTGCTGAAGTGTTCTCAGGTCATTGTTACTAATTCCATGTCCTCGCTGTGCTTTGTTTGGATTCAGTTTGTGCAAGTCTTTTTCAATATAATCTAATTTGATTCCAGTATCTGGAGTTAACTGGATGTCACTCAGACAACTTATCACCCCTTTTGTCGATCCAAAGTGTTTTGCATAAGATTTTGTAAAGATATATATATATATATATATATATATATATATTGTTTGTGTCTTTCTGCTTTTCCCGGTTAGGGGTCGCCACAGCGGAACTCCAGTCCGCTAATGATTGGCAGTGGATTTTTACATACCGGGTTACCAGCCCTGACACACAACCTTCAACGAAGGCATGCCCCATTCACGTATGCCTCCACACAGAAGATGCTCTAGCTGAGAATCGATTGGGACGTCTTGCTATGAGGTGACAACGCTACCGCAGCACCACCACCGCAGTTTTATATATATATATATATATATATATATATATATATATATAATCTGTCATCTGTCATGTATGAGAATTTTAGAATCTGCACACAGTTTATCAATTTTCAATAAGTGCAGACAGAACATAAATAGAGTTTTGTGTGATATTAGACCCCAATGCCAATGCTTCCATAGAAAAAGCCATAGCCTCCTTGTGGGGAAGGGCTATAAATTAGTCTTTGATGACTATACTAAGAAATATAATGTTCTCCTTAAAATCACAACTGGTTAAACACTTAAATAAATGCCAAGACTCCTTACACACATGTGTGTTGTCATCAAAAACTTCTTTTAGATGCAAATCTATGAATTTTGCTATGATCTCTGTTTTAGAGCATCAATCAGCAACAATGGGTCTCACGGGGGGGTCAGTAGTACATCTGTGGACGTTCGGAATCCCAAACAAAGAGGGCAACATTTTTTTTTAACTTTCAAATAGGTAATTTCTTCTGGATTAAATTTCTACCTACATTGAATTTACTAAATCCCCTGGTAAGTCTTTTAGCTCATTATTACCTATGTGGTGTGCTCTAGCAGCCTACTCAAAGTTTGCATTGCAGAGCTTTTTCTGAAAAAATAAACTTAGAAAGTATAAAGTAAACAAATGCAAATATGTTGTGAACAATAAAAGCTATTAAAACTGTCCAAATAGCAATGTTATCAATAAGAAGCATTCTTCACAGTAATGCTAGTTAGTGCATTCATAGTCTGTTCCATAAATACTGTAATATATTATAATGCACACACACACCCCATATTATATTTTCTAAACTTTCACAACAAATGTTCATTTCATAAAAACTATGCAACCTAGGCATATATTGTTACACCATTTTTGTTAATCAGACATAAGCTTTCATGTGACAACTGGAATTTTTTCTTTAAGTGCATGATTACTAATATTGCTACAGAAATATGAAATATATGATTATTTGTATGATTAGCAAAATAAATAATACTGGATATCTCTTAAAATGTGCAGCTTATAGTGTACATATCAAAGACAGTTTTCTTCAACATCTAAGGTTTCACTTAATGTCATGCAACAGTTTGAAAGTTGCAAAGTGTTTGAAGTATTAAGTACATATGGGAATACTGCTTATTGTTGTAATTATGATCAAAAACTAGCAATATTTCCAGTATACTATGATATAAATAACCATTTTAAATGAATTGTTCTGTCTCCAACATTGGTGTTTCACACCATACACCTCAGTAACATGTAGGTCTCTCAGTTATGAAAATAATATACATTTGAAAACATGACTAATAAGTGGCAGACAAAGACAAATATTTCTACTACAGGATACCCTAGACTAACATTCTTAGTGTCATTTTGTTAATAATTCCTTGCCCTTTCTAACGTTGCCTAATATTAACTGGCAAGTCACTTACTTAAAAAAGCCAGACCCAAAAAAGTTCTCTTCCATAACGTAGTATGAGTGTGAACTGGAAGTATACAAAAATTTTGTTTTAGGCTTCAGTAAGTTAAACAAGTTCACTGTATTTTCTTTTTCATTTCTTCCCTTCCCACTAAATAATACTGGGAGCTATATCATACAACAGCTGCCATCTTCTAATGAATAGCTAAAAGTGATGCCTTTTGGCAATCAGATTCTAAAATCACTCTTACCATGTTGACTGCATTCTTTACAGATTTTTTCATTTGCTAATATGCCTCCAACTCCTTCAGTTGTTGTTTGCCTCTCATCATTACCCGCACCGCTTACAGTGCCTTTACTCCAATGCAACTCCACCCACTTTCTACACTTGACAAATAGCACACCTACTTCAGCTTTTACTCCTCCTCCAACTCCACCCACTTTCTACACTTGACAAATAGCACACCTACTTTAGCTTTTACTCCTCCTCCAACAGACACATTTTTTCTTCTCACCCACCCCAGTGAAAGCAATGATTATGTCCACTCCCCTCACACTTGCTTTCTCCCTTCTCTGTATACTCACACTTTACCGTGCACCAATATACATTTCATTATCTCTACTCATCATCTTTTACCTTTTGTATTTTCATGGAGTTTGCATATCCTCCCTGTGACTGCATGGGTTTTATCTGAGTATATCCATTTCCTTCCAATTGAAAAAAAAAACATATTATTGATTGGCTACACAAAATTATCTGTTCCTGTTTAATTTCTCCAAGTCTTTTGGGTTTCTGATACCATGACAGGAATGGACCCCCATTCATAAGTCAAAATATGATTACATTTCATGAAATTAGTATTGTTTTAGTCTTTGATGTTAGCCAGAAGTGCTCTTCACAGCACCTGCAATGTGCCCAGTAATGACTCCTTCTGCAATTCGTAGAGTTACATGTATCAGTAACATATCTAAGTATGATTGTAAATGTGTTTTTATAGGATCCATTGTTACTACTACTACTGTAACTGTCTAGGTATCATTCTTACATATTACCTTCATTTCTGCCTGCAAATCCTGGTATTTTATGACTTAAAACTGTAATATCCCTCTCTGTACATAAGACAGTGTAGTCATTGGGTGTAGCAATTTTAATGACCAATGCTACTTTTGTCTTCTTTTCATGGACCACTATATCTGGTTTTCTCACATCTATTTTTTGAACTGTTAGTAATGCATGATCCCATTTGATATATACTTCATCATTTTCTATGATGCTTTGTGGCTCATGTTTCCAGTATTTTTCATCTACTTCAGTATTATAATGTTTGCGCAATCCCCTGTGCAACAGTCTTGCCACATTATTATGCCTTTCAGTATACATTCCTTCTGCCATTAGTATATCACAGCCAGTAACAAGATGTGTGACTGTTTCCAATTCTGTTTTACAAAACTTACATTTGTCTGTTTCACACATGTTCAATGGACATTGTAAGCCAGTGTGTACATAGTCCACTATCTTAAGCCACCAATATTAAACTTTCATCTTTTGGTTTAAATTTACCTCTCCTTAACCATTCCTGCATTCGGTCCTGATCGAGATGTGGTTGTTCCAAGAATTTTCTATACTTGCAACTATGTTCATACATTTTCCACATTTCTTGCCTTCTCATCTGATCCTTCACCTTATATTCTTTCTTTTGTTTTTTGGCACTTTCGGTTGCTGCCTGATTTTTATCTACTTCTTGTTTGATTTCCATTCCCACTTGATGTCAATATACTTCTGCTAAACTAAGCAGGAAGTCATCTTAAACTTATTGTCTTCATGTTTCAAAACTTTCACTACATTTGGGTCTTGTGAGGTTAGCAGATATGTGTGCAGTCCCACGATTGCAGGTCTATACATTTGATCACTTTCGAAGAGGCCCATACCACCTTCAGGACAGGGAATATATAGTCTTGGTATGCACTTGGCATGGTTTTTATAAATCATTTGATGAGCATGAAGCATTAATCTTGTTTTTTTGTCCAACTTTTCCAACATCTTTTGGGGCGAGTCACTCACTCCAAAACTATATCTGTCCCTATGTTGAATTTATCCTATTCCCTGGGGCTGAAAATGATCTGTGTACTTGACATTCTTCTAGTTAACAAATGTTAAATAACTAAATAAATTAGTAAATTAATGGCATCCCTAATTATTTCTAGTACAGAAACATTGGTTCCTTTTAACCAGCCCATTTACCTGGTTAACAAAATCTAAATACTTTAATAAAATAATGACAACCACAAAATCCTTATTAACACTGAAACTATTCTTCCCTTTCTAATTATAAACTCACTAATTAGTATATACTCTTTCCTCTTTTTGATGACTACAATTATACAAATTTTTTATTATAGCAAATGCAAAAATTTCCCAGACCTAAAATGTTTAGGTTCAAAACTACAGGAAGGAAGAACCTGACACCCTACAGCTTTTTTGTTGTAATAGGTGAATTGCAACTTAGTTTATGTTAGGTTTTAAGGCTTAAAAGGTGTATGCACAATATCAGTGAAGGGTTCCAGCCAATTGACACTAGATTGGGCCAATGCCTTGAATCAGCCTTACACACACACACACAAACACACACACACACACACACACACACACACACACACACACACACACACACACACACACACACAGTCCCAAAGCTTTACTGTTTACATTAGTAAATTTTACTTTTACTTTCAGCATAGTCTCTAGACTAATCACAACTCTCTCTAATTTAATCTGCAGGCACATAAACAGGGCTGATTGGCAGTTTTAAAGTATTCCAGAGCTACTTCAGTAAAGCTTTTGTTAGATACTGATACTTTAAGCTCAGTACTCACCTTTAAACTGATAATTTATTCAGGTCTTCTCCCTGTGGGGCTAAACCCACTCCATTCGCTACGCTCACTCCGCTCTTCTCCCTGCCCCCATCCCCACCCTCCCCTCATAACATCACCCCTATACCTAGCCTGACCCATCCCACATTTCTCTTCCACCTATCCCACAACCCCCTAATTATTCCCCTATCATACCTTCTCATTGTTGTAGTCTACCTCCCAACCCATTTCTAAATAAGCCCATATAGTACTCCATCCTGTAAACTACTTTTATCCTGCTCATATTCTTTATCACACTGCACTCAACCACCATCATGTCCATCACAACTATTACTTTGATCTTGCTTCTCTCACTTACACTCTCTCTCCTAACAATAATCTCAACTTTCCAGGTACCCAACATACCTCCTGCACATACATGTACAACCAGCACACATAACCCGCAATTATCAAGTTACTCAGGCATCCACCCTAGCTTATTCACAGCTAATACCTCTGTACTATGCAAAGTGAAAATTCTACCTCTCCGAAAACACTCCCCTTTATCATACTACCAGCAGCAACTACACCGTTTTTAGGAAAAAACTGACAGGTATAACCTACACAATTTGCCAAAGCACTATTTCCCAGTGTGGTGATGTACAACCCAACCCAGGCCCAGCTCCCCTCAGCTTCAGCAAGCCTAGCAAATCTCTTATGCTATCAACCATAAATCTCCAAAGCCTTAGGAACAAGATACCTGAACTCTATGCCTGGATTTCTAAGTACAACCCAGATATTATAGCAGCTACTGAAACCTGGTTGAAATCATATATAAAAGACAGTGAATTTCTCCACCCAAGCTACTCATGCCTGAGAGTCGATCGACCCAACAAGAGAAGAGGAGGAGTAGCAATACTCTTCCCTAGCAAATACAGATTAATTCCCTACTCAAAACCAACATTCAACTTCTCCCCAGCCAAAGTACTAATCTCTATATTAAAACTTAACAGCCATAAAAACATTTGCATAATTGCTCTTTATATTCCCCCAGAAAACAACATACCAATATTAGAAAACATACTTGCCTGGACTTCCCAAAATATAGATAATGAAACCATCATTCTAGGTGATGTAAATATCGATTGGCTAGATATAGGCCACAACAACCCTTCAAAAAACATAAATCTTTACAACTTTTCCCAACTAATTGAAGACATCATTAGATCTCACAAAAATTACAACTGGGGCTCCACAATAGACTGGATATTAGTGTCCCACCCTTTCAATGTCATCAGTGCAGGCATACTACCTAATACCATTAGTGACCACCACCCAGCATATATCATATACAAAACTACTTCAGTCACAGGCCAACACCAATACAAATCTACCAGAAATTTTGCTAAGTTCCAATCATCCATATTTAACGAAACCTTAACTAAAGTAAACTGGAAACCTCTCAAATACCTACCACTTAATGAGGCTGTTGAATTCTTTAACTCAACATTTCTAGACATCCTAAATAGGCAAGCACCCACCCGCCAAAAACGAATAAAACATAACCATGCATGCTGGCTCTCAAAATCCACCAAAGAAGTAATGTCCACAAGGGAAAAAATCTGGAAATCATGGCAGAAAAACAAAGGCCCCTCAACTCTACTACATTACAAGCAACTCCGTAACCAGGCAAAATGTCTAATAACCACTGATAAAAAAAACACTACTTCCACCTACAAAGCCAACATAAAAATAATCCCCAAAAATTCTGATCCTCCATCAGCCGACTATTACACCCAGGATCTCAAAGCAATCCATCCCCTGACCCACAAAAAACTCCCACTGAACTTGCACCCCCTCTATAATTCCTACTTCATTGACACCATAGCTAACCTAACCACCACCTTTCCTACAGTTAACAGCACCACCACCAAGACAGCTGATGACCAAATCATCTCAGAAAACATGTCTACCCTTAACCCTAACATTAAATTCTCCCCCATAACCACCAGCACAATAAAAACACTTTTTCTTAAGCTAAAACCCTGTACTCTGGCCCCTGAAAATCTAGCCCCACACTTCCTGCAGCTGGCAGCCAACTCTATAGCTTATCCCATCAGCATATTCATTAACAGATCAATTAAAGAATCCCTTATCCCAAGCATCTGGAAAAAAAGCATTCATTCTCCCCTTCACAAAGGTGGCACCAACACAGACACCACAAACTTTCGACCCATAGCAATTCTCTCGCCCCTCTTTAAAATACTGGAAAAATGCATCCATGCCCAACTCCTCAACCACCTGCATGAAAATCAAATGTTATCACCCACTCAGCATGGTTTCAGACCAGGACAGCACCATTACTGCCCTCCTATTCCTTCCTTGATACAGTTAACCGGGCACGGGATTCTGGTAAAATAATCGCTTCACTTTTCCTTGACCTCTCCAAAGCTTTTGATACCATTTCCCACACTATCCTACTCTCTAAACTATCCACACTCCACATTTCTCCCCCTACCCTACAATGGTTCAACAGCCATCTCTCCAATAGGCAGCAATCCACCAAATGGCAACAGTCTTACTCCCCTTCCTCAATACTTCCACAGGGGTACCCCAAGGCTTCATACATGGTCCTCTCTTATTTAGAATCTTTATTAACAACTTTCACACCACTCTCCCACAATGCTCAGTAATCCAGTATGCTGATGAATCTACAATAATATGTGCTGCAAATTCCAGCTCTGAACTCCAGCAAATTACCCACAATGCCCTCACATCTACTGAATCTTGGATGCTTAACAATCATCTTGCTCTAAATCCAAAAAAAAACTAAACTAGTAATTTTTACTCCTAGGAAAACCACTCCATTTGATAAAACAACTCTTCACTATACAAGCCCAAGACAATACCACTATAGAAGTTGTCCCACACACTAAATTACTAGGCATTATTATAGATGAAAACCTTAACTTTGACCTACACATAAACAATAACATCAAAAAAACACACCAAAAGTTTGGTATGCTCTATAGGCACCAACACTTTCTAAGCCTCTCTACTAGACAAACCCTTGCAACTACCTTTTTATTACCCTCTCTCCTTTATGGTGCCCCTCTCCTCACTAATATCGGAAGTTCTACAAAATCCAAACTTGCTATGTGTTAAAACAGAATAGCAAAATTTGCCATCAAGGCCAAATTCTCATCCCACCATTGTAAGTCACTGGAACAATTAGGGTGGCTGGAACTCCTCCACCACCTCTCATTCACCCAACTAACTACTGTGCACAAAATAATCTACAGACCCACACGCTGTCCTGCTCTCTCAACTGTACTTGGCAAATACCATTCCAGCAGGCATCTAAGATCTGAAAATCATCTATTTCTAAAAGTAGATAAGCCCACCTTACCTGCTGGTCAACTCCTCTATTACTTCACTGTTGCCAAACTATGGAACTCACTTCCACCTTCTATAAGAAACACAGGCAGTGCCACCACCTTCAAACAAATACTGAAAAATCATCTCAACTCTTCCTGTCTATGTTCCTGTTCTATAACCTAACCTCTTCACTCTCCTTATATGATTAAACTCCTATGTCTTTTGCTACTAGTGATTGATGATATGTTCTCCATATTTATTTTTAACTTCACTTGTTGATACTGGTACAATAATACTGATCTCTGTTTATACCACTCTGAATGAATTAATTGAATTCTGCTTTAATGTATATTTTATGTATATTTATTTATTTTATTTTATTTATTTTACATTTGTTAACCGGGATGGTCCGACTGGATACATGTCCTTTTTCAGCGGAGGCCCGGGGAGAAAAGCTCCAACAGAGTTACATTGATAATTAGGTACAGTAAATGAGCTGAAAGAACTTAACAAAAACATAGGCTATTTACATACAAGTACAAGACTGCCATTACTATTTCTGAGATTACTACAAATGTAACATTAATAACATATTAGCAAGGATGGTAGGCAGTATAATGACATAGAGTTAGACAGGATACATATTTCTTTATCACAGTATACAAAGTACTTATCATCTTAGCTAATTGTTTATGTTTTAGTTAATGGCACAGAGCTAGTCTGGGTTTGAGCAAGGACATAGCCAGTATGACTTGAAGTGGAGTTTTAGACTATTTTTGAATTGACTTAGAGAAGTTGCAAGCATGATGTTATTTGGGAGAGAGTTCCATATTTTACCAGTGGTGTTGGCAAATAGCGCGTCACCACCTAGGTTGAGAGATTTAGTTGTTTGGACAAGGAGTCTGTTTGCTGAGCGAAGGCAGCTTAGATTGGAGTAGGGAGTCATTAAGTTTTTTAGTGCTGGGGTATTCTCAGGTTGTTTAAGGATTTTGAAGGCCTCTATGAGTTGGGACTGGTGAAGAAGGTGTGGGAATTCTATCCATCCAAGCTTTTCAGGTTAGTACAGTGGTGTGTTCTGTAGGGTAGGCCTGTAACGAACCTGGCAATGTGATTATAGCAGGATGAGAGCTTGGCCAGATCAGATTTGTTAAGGTGAGTGAGGACAGGAGAGGCATATAGTAGGGTAGAGAGAAGGTGTGAACGGGCTGTGGCTGCCCTGGCATTCGAGGTAAGGAAGGCTTTAATTCTATATAGGGTCCCAAGTTTCTTGTTGACTGACTTAATGGCTTGGTTGATATGTATATCAAATCTGAGTTTATTGTCAATGTTTACTCCTAATAGCTTTGTATAGGTGTCTGGGGAGATGATGGTCCCATTATTGGATTTTATAGTGAAGTTTTCAGTCGGAGATCTATTGGTTGGGTAGAAGAGAAGTAACTTGGTTTTGTTTGGATTTAAGATCAGGAGATGGTTGGCAAGCCAGTTTTCAACTTTGGTGAAGCTATGTTGGGTGGTAGTTAGTAGATTTGCAAGAGAGGCATTGGAACATATTATAGTCGAGTCATCTGCATATTGAATGCAGGTGGCTTCAGGGATGACTGTTTGGATGTCGTTTATGAAGACTGAAAAGAGGAGAGGTCCTAATATGGAACCTTGAGGAACTCCTATGGTATTTGGTAGTAGGCAGGAGAGCTTGTTTTGCCACATTACTGCTTGTTGTCTCCCAGTGAGGTAAGCTTGAAACCAGTCAAGGGCTGGAGTATCTAGATACAGGGTTTTTAAAGTATATAGAAGTAACTGATGGTTTACCATATCGAAGGCTTTCGATAGGTCCAGGAAGAGAGGGGAGGATATTTTTTTATTATTCCAGTTAAGATTAATGTTTTCAGTAAAAGAGAGAAGGGCAGTGGTTGTACTATGATGGGGTCTGAATCCATGTTGAGAGTCTGTGAGTAGTTTATTTTGGGTTAGATAGAGCATTAGTTGGTTGTGCATGCACTTTTCCATAATTTTGGCAAGTGGTGATAGTATGGCTATAAATCTATAGTTGGATAGTTCTGTGGATGAACCTCCTTTGTGGAGTGGAATAATATAGGATATTTTCCAAATTGAGGGGATTGAGGCCTCAGTTATGGCTCTGTTAATTAGGATTGAGATAGGGTAGGCTACGACATCTGCAGCAATTTGCAGGTATTCAGCCGGCAGAAGATCAGCTGAAAGGGTGGTTGGCTTCAGTTTTTTCAAAAGGGATCTGATAAAGGATGTGGACACTGGCTGGAAGTTAAAAGAGAGTGGTGAGTCGGGTATAGTGTTTATAGAAGTGTGGGGAGGAGAAAGTTGGTTAGCTAATGACTGGATGGTTTCTGTGAAGAAAGTATTGAATGAATTGGCTATATCTTCTTGGCTCTTGTCAGATAATGTTCCTGGGGTCGGAGTAGTGGATTTGCCTGGTTGGAGAAGTTTATTTATGCCTGCCCAGTACTTTGGAGGGTTATTCTGATGTTTATGTTGCAAATTGTAGAAGTAATTTTTCTTATCTAGTATGATGGCTTTTTTAGTCTCATTTCTAAGTTGTTGGAATTTGATATGATCTAGGGTAGTTTGGTAGTGCCATTTATCCCACGCTTTGTCTCTAGTTGTTATTTTGGTTTTGGTGTCTGTTGTTAGCCAGGGTGCTAGTTGAGTTTTAATTCTTATTGAGCTTAGGGCATGAGTCAAGTATAGTAAGGAATGAATTGTTAAATGATGACACTGCCTCATCAAGGGAAGGAACTTTAGTTTTGTCCAGTTACATGATTTGAGTTCAAGTTGAAATCTAGTTGGGTCAAAGTTTTTCTTGATCTGATAGACCTATAAATAGGTAAGCTTGTACAATTAATTTTGTCTTTCATGATGTATGTGAGCAGGTGATCACTAAGATCATTAGGGAGAGTTCCAGACATATAGTTCTGGTGATGACTGTTGGTGAGTATCCAGTCTAGTATACTCTCTTTTGGTTATTGTTACCTGTACGTGTGGTAGATGATATTATCTGAGAGAATCCATGTAGGTTAACAGGGATGGGGTTGGACTGTGCTGTGCATTGGTTCCAGTCAATATTAACATCGCCCAGGACAATGGTTTCTTGAGGGTAGTTGTTGGCTATCCAATGTAGAATGACCTCTAGTGTTTCTACATTGTTCCCAGGGGGAATATAGGTGACAATTAGGTTAATGCCCTTATGATTATTTAGTAGAATTTTTAGAGCTAGTATTTCAGCGTTAGAGACCTGGGGTGGTTGTATAGGGTTAGTTATGATGTTAAGTGTGCTATTATATAAGATGGCTATTCCACCTCCTCTTTTATTTACTCTATCTGCCCTAAGTATATTGTAACCAGGAGGCAGGATCTCATTGTCTTTGGTTGATGGCCGGAGCCATGTTTCAGATAGACACATTATGTTGGGGAGGTATGTGGCTAGTACAGCATGCAGGCTATGTATCTTATTGTTTAGGCTTCTAATGTTTAAGTGGCATATTAGGAGGGAGTTGACCAGTCGGTGGGAGAGTGGTGGGCTGGTAGGATTTTGACTTAGGGTTGGGCCTGGATTAGGATGGATGTCCCCATCTTTGGTTATGTTTTTTCTTAGATACACTAGTAGTCTAATAACTTTGAATAGTAGTTTTAGTTCATATTTGGATTTTGGTGTTGATTGTAGTGGTTTTTTTAGAAGCAAGTGGTTGGAATTTATAATTTTTGGGGTAGTGTAGTAGTGGGCAAGTTCCGCAGTCAGTGGAGGTAGGGGGGTCTTGGTTTGGCATTTTGGATAAGAGAAACCTACGAATGTGAGATTTTCATAGCTAGTAAGAAAGTATGGCAGAATTAAGAGTGGTAAGATAAGAGGAAGGAGTTTATAATTATTTATAGACATGTTATATGTCATCAATGGGTATATATTACTGTAATCAAACAAACTAGATTCCTGCGAACAATCAATGCAATATTCAACAAGAGTAATTTGACATAAATCTGATATATTTCTTTATTATCTGAACTGCCAAACATAAAAAAATGTATTTCCAAGAATTTCTTCTTTTTACCAGTTTCCTGTCAGATTTTATCCATTTTAAATCACCCATGATAACATTTGAAACTGATTTGGCTTCCCAAGTTAAGCAGAATTTTCTATTTCTAGGTTTCTTCTCCTAAATCACAAGAAGTTGTTAAGTTGCTTGTTTTTATTGACATTTCTTGATTTCTGTATGTTTAAACTGTTTCTGATATTACCATGCAATGAGCAAAATTACTTACAGCTGACTGCATTTGAAGATACATATGGTCTAAGTCAGTTCTGCTTTCATTATCTTTTTAAGGTACCTGTGTGATTACTTTACCAACAACTCTGCAAGCAAAAGTCAACAAATGACCCACTTAATGTCCGTGAAATAGTAGCAATCAGAGCAAAAAGAAACCTGCACTATAATCACCTCTCCTGCCAGACTAAATAAAAGTAGTAACTGACTTTTAAACTAGACTGGATACTATCCTGTCAGCCAAACCATATAAACACCTCAGGATGTCTTCTTGATATAATTAGTGATCACCCTCCAATTTTTCAATTCAAAACCAAAGCAATGTAAACAAAACAATCCTTTAAAGCCAAGTATGCAATCTTACTTCTTTTAACAAGGACACCTTTATCTCTCAGCTATCCCTCATCAATTGGACCAAACTTAAGACCTTACCTCTAGATGAAGCAGTCACTTATTCAGTACTTTTCTCGCTATTCTTAACTATCTTGCTCTCATTCTTAGAAAAAATTATTAAATCAAACCCTGTAACTTGGTTAACTAAACAAGCCAAATAACTTAAAGTCACAAAGAGATAAAGCCTGGAAAGAATTGCATTGTAGTAAAACAAACCAGCTCACAATATTTTAGACAGCTTAGAAATATTGCTAAGAAACAAATGCAATCAGACCAACAATGCTATTATGCCAAACTTCAGCAGAATTATCCAAACTGTTCTGGGCCACACTATATAATATATACCACATAGGCCACACTGCTGGACCTCCACCAAATACAAATAATACTAATGATACCATTGCTTATCAGTTCCATAACCATTTTGTTGAAACAATACATACTTCACTTAAAAATAATCCTACTGCCTCCTTCACCCAATCTGTACAAAAACATTTTTTTTTTCTTTTTTAAGGTTTGAACTTGTCCCAATGTCTACCATTTTATGATATCTTCAAAAGCCAATACCCACCAACTTAGACATTGCTAATCTACCTGGTAAAAATATTAAAATATTAAAACTATGCCCCATGGATAAGCAGGGACACAAGAGCCCTACTTAAAGCCAGAGATAGATCATGGAAAGCCTGGAAAAGAGATAACACAAACCTATCCAAACAAAACTGCCAGAAACTAAGGAATCAGGCAAAAAGACTAACCAAACTTGATAAACTAAATTACTTCCTCAGTAGTCAAACCAAACACACTAACAACCCTCAAAAGTTCTGGCATTCTATTAACTCCTTACTTAACCCAGGCAAAACATCAACGCCATCTCCCACCACCAACAACGACACCACAAACATTGCCTCCCAATTTAAAAAATACTTCATAGAATCCCTTCTATCACTTTCCTCTCAAATCTCCCAAACCGACCTCTCAAATACCCCTACCCACCCACTAAAGAACAACCCCTCTTTAACCCTCTCACCTACCCCTACCACCACAATTATGCTATAAACCGACTGTCAGCGTGTGGAAACTACAGAATGAAGAAAACACACTGAATCCCCTTGGGTCTTGGGAAGCATACACAATCACCAAAACTGCTGAAAAAATGGAGCGTTGAATTTTTTAAAATGTTTAATCGACAATCCAAAAGAGTTTAGCGCTTTCACTCAAACAGTTGAGCTTCATCAGAACTAATAATCACTTGCAACACACTAACTTATATACACTTTTTGGCACCAACATAGATTCAAAAATTTAAAGATTTAAAGATACAAAACCCTTATGATAATGCTGATAAAATCTATCATATACCAGCATTTAATAACTACACAAATGCATATACAAATACAAATTATGTAAAAAATTACATTAAAGTAAAATTACTAAAATTGTAGTATATAATATGTAATGTGTGTCGTGCACTAACCACCACACTCATATTATTCTATTCTAAAAGTGAAATATAAAATATAGTTATATATCACAACATATACTTGATACTTATAAAAAATGAATGGATGGTGCAAAAAATAAACTGATAAACAAAGTACAAGCACCAAAATCCCAGCGCACAGTACCTCAATTAGGGCTGCAAGATGTATATATAATTGTAGTCCGACACAAGGAATATTCCAAATAGCAGCACTTTAATCCAACACAGCAGCAACAGTACGTAGGAACAAATACACCACACGTTTCGTCCACAACTTCATCAGAATTACTACACAGCCTGCAGGGTGGCTCCTGCTGACCTCACTCAAGGTTGTATGGATGGGTATAGGACTTCAGCCAAAGGAGAAGAATGCAGAATAGAAAATCAGTATACGTCAGTGATCTAGAATCGGAAAAGCAAAGACAACAGATGAACTCTTACTGACTGACCCATGGCAGAACCAAAACGTAACAGGTTTCTTTATATAACAGATGTTCTTTAAAATTTCCACCTCTATTACTTAACTTGACATGATCAATAATACCAACCCCGGGATTCATGAACCTTGCGCCAGGCGCCAGCATAGCGTCGGCGTTATAACGCCAAATATGGCTGCTTAGTGATTCAGGTATGAATGAATTCCACGTGCACTACCGGCGTGCGCCGGACCGCCCCGCGAGGTATGCAAAACACACTGTGTGCGGTATTGCACCATGCAAATGAGGGCAAATAGCGATCCACGGCGGAGGAAG
>NC_056730.1:201792464-201849964 GCF_019279795.1 Protopterus annectens
CAAAGCCTGATTTAGTGTTAAAGTCACAGTCATAATTTAAAAATTTTTGTAAACAGTCTTCAGGCTGGGACTGATGTTGACCTAGACATGCTGTCTTGTTAATGATGGAATCTTGACAGCGTTCTCGTATATTGCTCTTAGTACAATTGGCATAAGTTCGAATAGGTTCCTGTCTCTTTGGCCTCGCTCCCACTCGTTGAAAACCATCCTCATTTTCCGTAAAAATAAAATCAAAAGTGAAATCCGACAACCCCATCCTACTACTGCTGCGCAGTAGATGAGTGGGGGGTAAGTCTATAGAATTAGAAGATTCACGCACACATCTCTGCCCATTTGGTATAACCATAGAATGTGGGCTAGATGTGTCGGACTTACTACCATTGGTATTGTCACTAGTAATAGGATGTATGACCTGCGAAATAGGTAAAGTTCCATTTTCCTGCACTGGCTGAACTTTAACTGTGTTGTCTGAGCAACAATGTGGAGTACGCCCAATTTCTTTCAATAAGCAAGTGATGTAGTGAATTTCGCTCCTCAGCGTGGCTAATTCAGCCTGAACGCTGTTCCACTCACTGCGTGATATAGATGGACTCAGCGGGGATGTTGCTTCACAAACAGACGACATGGGGTAATTACCAAGAATGCTATAAACCGACTGTCAGCGTGTGGAAACTACAGAATGAAGAAAACACACTGAATCCCCTCGGGTCTTGGGAAGCATACACAATCACCAAAACTGCTGAAAAAATGGAGCGTTGTGGATGTCGTAGATTTATTTTCTTGCATACCCAAAGCTTCTGGTTTAAATGCTTTCTTGAACAGTGTGAGAAAATATAGTGGTTTATCTTGGGACAATATATGTCTAATTATGGAATTGATGTCATTGGTATTGGAGCATAACTATATTGAATATGAAGGAGAATTTTATAAACAACTATGAGGTGTGGCTATGGGAGCAGAGTGTGCTCCCATATTTGCCAATTTAGTTATGCTAGACTGGGAAGAGACATATGTGTTCCCCAGTGAATATTATAAGTATATTAGATATTATTCCAGGTTTCTGGATGACATCTATATTCCTTGGGAAGGCAGCAAGACATTATTAGATGAGTTCCTGGTATACATCAATGCCAGTAGTGAATACTTGAAATTTACCTCTACTAGTGACTATCATGGATTAGCTTATCTAGACACGTTTGTGTTCAAAGGTAACAACTGCTTTGAGTCAAAACTGTATAGAAAAAATACATTCTCCAATAATTATCTCGAATATTCGAGTAACCATCCTAGGAGAATGTTTAGTAACATATATAAAGGGCAGATTATTAGAGCCATAAGAATGACTTCTAATTTCTACGATATGCTGGATGAAGTTTCTTTTATTACTGATTTATTTAAAAACAGAGGATATGATAGTGCAATTTTAAGCAACATTTCATCAGGTTTAATAAAAGAATGGGGTACAAAATACAAACCCCTTTTAGGGGAATATGCGTATGGGACGGATTACAATCAAGTAGACTTCAATGTATGTCGATTAGTGGTACCACAATCTGGAAAGATATGTGTAATAGAATATGGTCCATATGTAGCCAAAATAAGAAACATCATTACCAATAATTGGAGTATCATTCAGGCCGATGATAGTATAGTACACATCTTGGGTAATACACCAACCTTTGTTTACAAAATGGGGAACAACTTAAAGAAGTTGTTAGAGAGAAGGATTGGCAATTGTTATAGCAATGGTAAACACACCACAAAATGTGGTATGTGTCGTCAGTGTACGAACATTATTGAAGAAGAGAAAATTAAATTGAAAAATGTTAACAACACAATCATAAGATTTAAACCAGGTAATTGTAATACTAAAGGGGTGGTTTATTTAGCCAAGTGTGAAAGATGCTCATGTTTTTACACAGGCAAAACTGAGCAGAAGTTCAGTAAAAGGATATATTCCCACTTGTATAGTATAAAAACAAAAAAATGAAAATAACGCACTGTACAGACATGTCAAAAAACATGATGTGAGACATTCTTTTAAATTTGGTATTATTGATCATGTCAAGTTAAGTAATAGGGGTGGAAATTTTAAAGAACATTTGTTATATAAAGAAACCTGGTGGCAACTATACAGGGATGCCGCACATGAGCCAGGTTTAAATGATTCAATAAGTATCAAGTATATGTTGTGATATATAACTATATTTTATATTTCACTTTTAGAATAGAATAATATGAGTGTGGTGGTTAGTGCACAACACACATTACATATTATATACTACAATTTTAGTAATTTTACTTTAATGTAATTTTTTACATAATTTGTATTTGTATATGCATTTGTGTAGTTATTAAATGCTGGTATATGATAGATTTTATCAGCATTATCATAAGGGTTTTGTATCTTTAAATCTTTAAATTTTTGAATCTATGTTGGCGCCAAAAAGTGTATATAAGTTAGTGTGTTGCAAGTGATTATTAGTTCTGATGAAGCTCAACTGTTTGAGTGAAAGCGCTAAACTCTTTTGGATTGTCGATTAAACATTTTAAAAAATTCAACGCTCCATTTTTTCAGCAGTTTTGGTGATTGTGTATGCTTCCCAAGACCCAAGGGGCTTCAGTGTGTTTTCTTCATTCTACCACCACAATTAAAAAACTCCTTCAAAAACTCAAACCTACAACCCTTGCTGCAGACAACTTACCAACCATCTAAAAATTGCAGCTGATTCTCTATCATATCCAGTATCCATCCTTATAAACCGCTCCATACAAGAAGCCTACATCCCAACGCTATGGAAAAGTATCATTCATAATCCCTCTTCATAAAGGTGGAAACTCCTACGATTACTATATACCGCCCCATAGCTATTCTACCCCCTTATCCAAAATACTTGAGAGGTGTATTCACTCCCAAGTTATGCAATTTCTAAACTCTAACCACCTCCTCTCTCCCACACAACATGGGTTCAGACAGCAGCATAGCACTACAGCCACCCTTCTGTCCTTCACAAATACAGTTAACCTACACAGAAACAATAACAAATTCATATCAGCAATTTTCCTAGACCTGTCCAAGGCATTCAACATGGTGTCACACTCCATGCTACTAGAATCCATATCCTCCCTATCCTTTGCCCCTTCAACTTTAGCATGGTTTAAATGGTACTTGTCAGACAGACAACAATCTGTCCAATGGAAAAATACTCTATCTCTCCTACTCCCAACCACAATAGGAGTGCCCCAGGGTTCAATATTAGGCCCCATACTCTTCTCCATATTTACTAACAGCCTACATACCACCACCCAACATGCTTCACTCATTCAATATGCAGATGATTCAACTCTCATCTGTTCTGCACCATCCGTCCTTACACTTCAAAAACTCACTCAGGAATCCTTCACTTCAGTAGAAAACTGGATCACCTATATCCAGCTCATTCTAAATCCCAACAAGACCAAACTACTCGTATTCGCCCCCAACAAATCCAAATGTAACCATCATCCTTTCACAATTACATCCAAGAACAGGACTAACATCTTTCCAACTGACAACACTAAACTCCTTGGTGTAGAAATTGACAACAAACTACTGTTTGATGTCCACATCTCACAAACAATTAAAAAGGTCCACAAAAACAATGGGCACACTTTATAGACACAAAAAATTTCTAACTGATCAGGCACGAATTACTCTTGCCCAAACTCACCTGCTATCCACCCTTATGTTTGCCGCACCTATCCTTACCCTGACAAGAAAACATGACCTTGAACTACTTCAGTCTTGCTACAATAAAATCACCAGATTTGCTAATAACTCCAGCTGTAGGACCCACCACTGTCAGGCACTACATCAAGTGAAATGGTTAGAACTTCCACAACTATTGAACTACCACCAATTAACACTTGCCTACAAGATCTTGAACTACCCCGACAAAACCCCATCTCTTAACCAACTACTAACCAAGTACATTTCAAATCACCCCCTACGCTCTTCAGAAAAAACACTCCTTTGTATCTCCAAAGCCAATAACACTGCAGGAAAGGCCCTGTTCTCCCACAACATAGCCAGAAACTTGAACAACCTCCCCACTTCTTTAACCTCTGCTCCTTCACTCACCACATTCATAAATTCTTTCAAAGAGCACCTAATGAATAAATGGTTATGCCCCTGCATCACATAACAATCCACATTTTCATTTTATCTGCTGCAAGCATCAGGAATCTAATGCAAATCTATAATTGTAATAAGTTGTTTCTCTACGCCCTCTTTCAAGACTTATTATGTTATTTCAGTATAATACCTCAGTGTCTTGCTCTGTAATGTGTAACATATAACTGTAAGTATGTTGTTTCTCTGTGCTCTCCTTTTGACCTGATGAATAAGACAATCCCTCAGTATGCTGCACTGTTTTGCTGCTCTCCTTTTAAATCTATGTGTCCTTTATGCAATATGTAACTGTTTCATCATGTCAATTTTATGATAACTTGATGGAGCTTTTCTCCCCGGGCCTTCGCTGTAAATGGACATGTGTTCAGTCGGACTATCCCGGCAAACAAATGTAAAATAAAATAAATAAACTAAATAAATGGCAGCAGATGCCCTTATTTACCCTATTTTCATCCTGATAAACCGGTCAGTGACAGAGAACTACTTCCAATTACTCTGGAAAAAACATCAATCATTCCCTTGCACAAAGGCAGTAATTCTCAAGCTATAAACCTATAGCTATCCTATCTCATCTGTCTATGGTTGTTGAAAAATGTATCTTTTGTCAATGTATCAATTACCTTTGCAACAATAATCTTCTTTTTCAAACTCAGCATGGTTTCCATCCCCACCATAGCATAAACATTGCCCTCCTAAGTTTCACTAACACTATAAACGTTCACAGGAATACAGGTATCCTTGTTCTTTCTATTTCTTAGACCTATCCAGAGCCTTTGTTTAAGTTTCTCATCGCCAGTTACTAACAGAACTCTTATGGTTTCAGAGCTACATAACAAATGAGCAAGAAGCTTTAAAATGACTAAAACAAATACTCAACTTTTCTTCCTATATCTGGTGGTGATCCTTATCGATCATCCCTAGGAACTTTACTGTTTAACATCTTTATGAATGATATCCAAAGATGAACCATGCATGCCAGTATAGTGCAGTGCATCGATAGCTCTATCCTTATCTGCTCAGCCCCTTTTATCTCATTCAAGAGTCCTTTTTACCTGCTAAGTCAATGTTACACTCCTGCAATCTAATGCTAAATTCAAAGCAATCCAAGTTAATGGAATTCTTACTAATACCAGGTTATAATGCCTTCCACACATTTAGATCAGCTACTACACAGACAGGGACTATAGGTGAAGGTGTCTCCATTTACATCACAAATAACAATACCTCTAGGCTGGTCAAACAGAATAATGCACTTGACCTGCTACATTTTCAAGTCACCATAGGCAAACTCCAATACCACTTCCTTGCGAGCTATAGGTTCCCCTCTGTGACCTAAGAAACCCATATCATGTATATAAACTTAGTGGAAACACTCACCATCCAACCCAATACTATATTCATGGGTGGTTTTACCCCACATTTAACTGGGAATCCTATACAGCACTAAAAATGTAGGCACAGACATTCATGGATTTTGTAAACACAAACTCCCTGCATCAGATTGTCAATAACTACACCAAACAGGGGTGCAACCATACTGAAGCAGGTCTTCACTAATAGGGGTGAGTGCTACATAGCCCCTAGTATAATGTCCTCCCTGGAAAGGTCAGACTACAAAATGGTCTCTTTTGAAGTAAAAATAAAACCTGGACCCCCAGCTAAACCTGCAATATTCAGTAACTACTCTAAGGTTAACTTCCTGCTATTAAATGATAACCTAGCAAAATGTCGAGCCCAAATAAACCCTGAGAGCACTGTTGCCTGTTCACTGAATCCCTATACAAGCATGTTAATAGCTGCACAGAGGCAACTGTACCTACAAGGAAGAAGTACAGAACTTACTCAAAAAAACAAGCCACCCTGGTAGAATCACAAAATCAATAGGCCACATAATAGAAAGACAAGAATCATGGCAAAAATTAAGAGGTGCAGCACCCAGCAGGATAAAAGCACTCTCATCAAACTAAACAAACAACTCAGAGGACAAATAAAGTTTAGCAAAGACAAATCTGAATTAAATTTGGCCTCCCAGGCCAAGGGCAACCACAAGGAATTATTTACCTATGCCCACATGCTCAAAGGTAATACACAATTGTTTGCAGAGCTCAATGTGAATGGAGCCACTTATACTGAGCCAGAAAATATAGCAAACTTACTGTCTGATAAATTCAGCTACAACTTTATCCTTCGTTCCCCCTCAACCTTCCCTCAGGAAATGCCATCAAATATAACTCCCTCTGCTATCACTAGGGAACAGATCCTTAATTCCCTCTCAAAGGCCAAGAACACTGCATCAGTGGGTCCAGACAGTATCCCAGTATGCCTTGTAAATAGCATGAAACATGACCTATCAGGCCCTCTGGAACTGCTATCTAACCATAGCCTCCAAACAGGCTTCATGCCTCATAAGTGGAGAACAGTAACAGTCATCCCTCTGCACAAAGGTGGGCCATCTACAGACCCTGGAAAATACAGACCCATAAGTCTCACTAGTCTTATATGCAAAGCATGGAAAGAATTATCATGGAAATGATCAGTAATGATATAGTAAACCTACAGACAATAGACTCAATCTAGTTTGGTTTCATCAAGGGCAGATCATGCCTACTCAGCCTAGTGGACTTTTTTGAGAAGGTCATCAAAGCAATGGATGAGGGAAAAATGGTCCACACTGCCTACCTTGACCCGGTCAAGGCATTTGACATAAAACCCCACTTGGGCATTGTTGACAAACTCAAGAGGCTAGGTACAAATCCATATGTTACCTGGAGGATAGCCAACTGTCTCACAGACAGGACCTAGGAAGTTAGAATTGGTAAGTCTACCTCTACAAAGAGGCAAGTCACAAGTGGAGTCCATCAGTGATTGGTCTTTGGACCCCTCCTTTTTGGCATTTACTTCTCTGAAGTTAAAGCCAATGTCAGTGTTCTCTGGCTGACTAAATTTGCAGATGATTGCAAATTAGGAGCTGTAATTGAATCCTACACTGACATAAATGTTCTCAAGGAAGGGCTGACACAGACAAACAGCTGATGTCAGAGCCATGGACTAAAACTAAATGCCATGAAATGTATAATAATATCCATTGGGAAGTCTTCCATCCCTGCTAACTATCATATTGATAACACGCCCTTTAGAGTTGACCCAATAGTCAAGGACTTGACTTAGGTATATGCATATAGAGTAATCTAGCCTTCGACCATCATGTGTCTGCAGTAGTGAGGAAATCATTCTATCCTGTGCACCTTATAATCAAAGGCATGGCATATAAGTCCAAGAAAGTCATGGTTCCACTGTATTTGGCAGTCATCAGACCTATAACTGAGTACAATGCCCCTTTTGGTATGTACCTGACCAGGCATCTCCAACAAATTGTAATGTCCACAGAGGTTCCTCATTAAAGGAAAACAGTGCTTAAGTAAAATGTCCTATACAGACTGCCTCAAGGCCCTATTCCTGTATTCTGTCTCCTACAAGCTGTTGAGGGGAGATCTATGCCTGGTATTCAGAACATTGTCAGTCCCCACCTGATGGACTTCCTGCATATCCATAAAACAAACAACACAAGAATTATCCATTCTTAAGGCTTAAACCTTGCCTGTGATATAAATAGGACCTACTGGAGAGACAGGTATGAATCCTAGAGACTAACCTGTCTCTGGAACAGGCTCCCTATCCATGCGAAGCAAAGTTCCTCCCTATCCCAATTAAAGTATAACTTGGACAATTGGATAGTGGAACAGAAAATTAATCTCTGGTTTGGCACCTATGTCTCTAATGGACACAGGTAACCTGTAAATGGTTCATCTCCCAGGCCCCTGCCTGTAATGTTTCATCTCCCAAACACCTACTTACACCTATCCAGGGTAACAGAACTTTTCAGAGATTTGGGGTGCATGGCTAAGCTTAAAAAGTCCTCTGTGGTTGTTTTCTTCGTAAACACCTACGAACCTATTACCATATCAACCTATGAACCAAAACAGTACCAAAACAAAAACAACCTTTCAACATTATATCAAAAGCCAATGCTACAATAAAAACTGTTTCAAAAACTAAATTGCTGAATGTTACTATAGATGGAACCCTAAAAAATGAACTTCATATTCTTCAAGACCTTTAAAAATACACCAAAAAATTGATGCACTTTACCAAGATAATCCAACTGTCTTAGCATTTACTAGGAAAACCATTGCTTCACCCTGTCTTCTCCAATCACTTTTCTATGCATCTCCCATTCTTACTAACCTGCAATCTTTCTATGTATGATGAAACTGTATGCATGCTATAACAAGATGGCTAAATTTGCAACTAACCTTCCATCCAGAACATATCACTGTATTACCCTTAAACAATTGCACTGAATTTATCTTCCATAATATAGCTTCCATATTGGTGGATATTATTGTCACCTTACAGAAATAGTTTCCCTGTTTTGATTCTTGGCTGGGGTGTCTTCTGTTTGGAGTCTGCATGTCCTCCATGTGTCTGTGTGGGTTTCTTCAGATGCTGCAGTCCAAAGACATGCAGTAAGTGAACTGGGCACTCTATCTTGGCCATAGGTATGAATGTGTGTGTGGGTGTGTGGTGTGAAAGAACTATCATGCCAGGGCTAGCAACCTGGTAGTGTAAACCTTGGCTGTAGATTATTGTCACTGTTGAAGTGACACCTCAACACCATGTGCAAAAATGAGAAAAAGGGGCGATGGATGGATGGATACAACTCATTAATGCACACAACCTAATTTGTAAACCTAAAAATTGTCCATCTTTAAACAATATTCTCCAGCACTCATCACCTACAAGGGACTTGAGCTCAGGAAATAAACATTCCCTAACTTCTAGTAAGTCTACAACCATAGCTGGTTGACTCACTTTACTCAATCTGTGCCAATAAACTATGGAACAATATACTGAATGAACTAGAACAACTAGAAAAGCTGAAATCCTTTAAAGACAGAATTAAACAATACCTGTCCGACTCTTGATTATGCCTCTGCTTTGCACCTGGATAATGTTAACACTTCCAACCATAAAACCTGTCGTTCTTTTCTGAAATAATCGGAAAATCAGACCCAGCACTAGTGCTCAATAGAGTCACTTGATCATGTTTGATAATCACGCCAAAAAATCTTTTATTGTAAATTCATATCATAATAAAGTGATCATAATGATTAAATGCTTCTGTTCCCTCATACTTTGGGATGTCTCCAGAACTGTAAAAACAAGCATATGCTTCACACGTTTCATTTAAAAATCCTACATGGCTATACCAACAACATTTCTACAAAGAGCTGTGAGAGAAGCAGGAGAACATATTGGGGAATCCATGAAAAAAGAATCGAAGAAGTGGTTAGGCATTTGCAGTTACAGAGGAGGCTGAGAACATGATTGAGTGACTGTTGAACACCAGTGTTGTTCTTGATTTGTTGCTTATTGACCTTTTTGGTATTAGGCAGTTGTGTGGTTGTATATTATACCTGAAATAATCATACACACTTATCACTCTAACTGTATATTCTTATAACCTTTCTATTTTAATTGTGTATTGCTGATGTGAATTACTGACCGCTGTGTTTTTACATATCATATGTATGACCCTGGTTTCTTTTCTTTTCTTTTGTTCTTGCCTATTTATTTTTTGGAAAGTTTTTGTATTTCTTAGTCCCACTTTTGGTAGTTTAAAAATTGTAATTACATGCTATCTTTCTAATGTTTTATATTTTAAAATGTAAATATGCATCTTTACTCCCAGGGCCTCCCCAGTAAAGGGGATTTGCACTGTCAGACTATCCCTGTCAACAAATGAAAATAAATAAATAAATAAATAAATAAATAAAGAATGGTATAACTTAGAAAATACGCAGGGGAGATGTACATAAGGAAAGTGTACAAAAAATATTAAGTAAGTAAATCATGCACAGACAGAAACACAAAAAATAGAAGAGCAGAGTAAGGAAACACAAAGTAAAAACCTAAGTATGCAATGACATTCAATTAAATAAATAGCCACTTGGCATGCAGAAGTACTGGAAAGAAATACATTGTTATGATCACGTTATTAAATGGATCTCTGTGCTGCAGATCCATAAAAATAAGCCTACTGAGTATGGCAACATGCAGACCCAAGCCACTAACTTCTGGAATGCAGGCTGCTACTTTATACACTGCACCAGCAAGTTGCTGATCACATATTAATCTCTAGAGACAGCCACATCGTTTGTTCTGCTAAGTATCTGTAGTATCTATGGCAATTGTGATGCTCTGGTTGCAGCCATCTTGCTGAGTCAGAAAGTGGGTTATTCCTTGGCTTCTGTTTGCTGACTTGTAAACTGCAAAGCTATGCTTCAATCCTCATATAAGTAGTCTCTTTCTAACATATAACATTTTAACCAAGTTCTGATTACCCTTCTTGTTTTTTAACCTAAACAAGAATTTCTAAATTTTGTCAAGAAAGCTGATTTTACTTGAAACATATTTCTTTGCCAAACCCTAACATTCTTGTATGTAGTAAACCAATAACTTTAGCTGAATTTCCCATTATTAGTATTTTGCTGCGGCTATATTTTTTTTATTAATTGGAACCTTTTGCTTAGCATCTAAAACTAGCAGCTATTATGATTTCATCCCCAATATTAGAATTATTTAGATATCTTTAAATACATCTGCATAATGCCTCATTTGATTCAAATAAATACTTATGCTTTGTTAAGCTCAGGCAAATCTTAACTTTCTTCCAAACCTGTAATTAAATCTTACATCATAAATTTAACCATATTTTATTACAGTCATACTTTGCACTCTTCTTTTTGATGAAAGTCTGATCCCAAAATAACTATTTACAAACTCTGACCTGGTATTCAGAAACACGCACTGAATTATATTCAGCTTAAAAATATTTTATACACACTTTATTATTTTTTTATTTTATTATTTATTTGACATTTGTTAACCAGGTTAGTCCAACTGTGCCAGAAGTCGATTTTCAGTGGAGACCTGAGGAGAAAAGCTCCAGATTTACAGACTAATAACAAAGTGATCTACTGTAAATACACATAACATGGGGTATATAAGTAGCAAATCATATCATTACATTCTGGAATAGGATTTAAAAAATGAAGAATATTATTATAGAAAAATACAATACATGAGGAATGTTCCAGTACTTGACAAAAGAGACATGGTGTTGAAATAACTGTTGTGTTCATTAAATACAGGAAGAATAAGGTAAGATTACATGACAAAGAGAAGAGGATGAAAAGGAGGTGAATAGACCAAAAACAGAATAAGAGATAAGTAATGTATTATGTAATATATATTTAATCTCATCCAAGAGGGCATCTTTTTTCAACTAGCTAGCTACCAATCTCGCATGTATTGAGCGAATAAGGAAGTTTATATACTCCATATTTTTGGTGCTTGTATTTTCAACTACTCATTTGGGTTTTCTTTAACTTGAAACTCAGATTTGTAAGCATAGATGTTGAGAATATGACATGGCAACAAGCAATTCTGAAGTCTTATACATGTAACACTGACATGAAGAAAATAAATGGTGTTCACTGTTTTGAATAACTCTGTTAACTTACATACATGATTAACCAGTGGAATTCTCTTAAGATTGTATTCCCTATGTTTTCATCCTACATATTAAACATTTAAATGCATTAAAGCTTTCTTGTAAATTTTGAAAAACTTTTCTTGACTTGTGAGGACCATGAGGAAGAAGGTATCAAATACTGTATTGTTCATGACCTTTGTCTTAACTCACATCATAGTTAATATTATAGCAATAACCCACGCCTGGGTGTGGGTAATGCTGGATTTACCCACGGTTGGCGTGGTTTGGTCCCAAGGGCGAAGCCCGAGGGACCAAACAAAGCCAACCGTGGGTAAATACAGCATTACCCACACCCAGAAGTGGGTTATTGCTATTATACCATGACATTATTTAAGAAAAGAAACTATTACTTTTCTTAAATAATGGCATAGTATAATGCCTGTTTACTGCCCTTCCGCAGATGTCTGGCATCTGCGGCAGTTCTGATGTACTGCGCACCTGCGCAGTACATCAGAGCTGTGGGCAAAAGCAACGGAGAAAGCAAGATCTCCGTTGCTTTTTTTTTTTTACTGTTTCGCTATGCTAAATGGGTTTAGCATAGCGAAACAGCTTTAAAATAAGCAATGGAGATCTCCATTGCTTATTTTAAAGCTGTCTTGCTATGTTAAACCCATTTAACATAGCGAGACAGTGTTTTAAAAGTAGAGTTATACTAATGGAAAAAAGTCCGGGCGACCGGACCTTTTTCCATTAGTATAACTCGATTTACAATGTGCACACTGGCCAATCAGCGCGCACGTTTTGGGGGGGGGTCATGGTATAATTGTGATGAACTTATAGTCTCACAGATATTTTTCAAACGTATCATACTGATGGAATTTAAAAGAATGCATCTGTGGCATATACAAAGTCTTCTATCTTGTTGGTCACCTCTATTGTTAATGCTTTTGAACTTATTACTATATTGTATGATGCCAAAATATGTCATAGTCAAGTTCACTTGCTAACATTTTGAGATATTTTTCTTATGCAATTTCCTATGTATTAACCTGTGATATTTTTTCTATAAAAACCTTTGTTCCAAAAGAGTTACACTTCACATCACTTTTCAGATTCCATCATCCAGTTGTCACCAAGTTTCATAGCTTATGTCAAATTAAAATGCCACTTTTATATCTTATTTGACTGCTTTGGTTTAGTTGTCTTACCTATTTGTTACAGAAATAGCAGAATGATCGGAGATGACAAAGCTTACCCATCTCCTAGCTTTTTCTGGTTTATTTATATGAGTTTCCATTCCAGCTGAGATATGATCACTCTAGTACATAATGGGTTTACACCAGCACTTCCTTCACCTGAAACATTTGAGTAACAAATTCACCAGGAGCTGCCAGAGGGGCATCCTTATAAGATGCCTGACTTACATCACTTGTTTCCATCAGACTGAAAGAACAATGGTGCTTCTCATGTCTCTCCTAAAATGACATCAGCTGTACTGTGAAGAAACATCAGGTCATGACTGAATATGAGAATGGGAGTTGCAGCATGTGGTGTGAAAGGTGACAGATGTATCTGTCAACTCAGCTTTTACACTTCAACAGCAGAATTCAGCACTCCAGTTTACCTGTGAGCCATCAACAATTATTTTTTCGATTCACTGTGCAATGAATATTTAATTTTGAAAACGGTCGGTCAAAAACCTATAAAAAAATATATATTTTTTTGTGGGAGGGGCAAACCCCCAAATATATATATACATATATACCAATCTCACTGCTGCACAGCAGTGGAGGAAAGGGGGGAAAACAAAGAACTGTACTGGTAGCTCACAATGCACTACAATGAAACTGACCTCTATGTAAAATCTTTGCAATAAAGATGCATGACAGAAGGGTTGGCAATGACCTGTAGGTATACCCAGTTCAACATATACAAGACTGCGAAAGCTAGCTCATTCCTCTTGTAAGTTTAATGTTTTCCCTTCACTTCATTCATTAATAAAACCTCAAGATATTTAACTATGCCTCCGAAATTTAAAGACAGAAACCTACTCTTTGCAGAGAGAGAAAATCATGTTCTGAAATTTTTGAAATGCATGTTTTCAAACATAGTTACTTTGCACTGTCCAGAAAATCATTTGCATGTATGTGAAACAACACTGTCAGAAGGGCCAAAAGGACAACAATCAATAGATTATGCACCCCTTGTTCATTAAAGCAAATTTCCATCCAGAGTTTCTTACATATTTAGATTCTGTTTGTGAAAATGATGATCAGGAGAACATACCCTTGTCTGATCAGAATTTGCCTTACAGCCAGGATGTGAATACACCTCATTGTGTGCTCATTCATTGTCTGGATAGTCTACAGCAGAAGTCCTAGGGTGCCAAAGTCCCTCACGAAGGTCCTACACCACACACCAGGCCGTATGATTAGAACCATTTTTACTACTGACAAAACAACTTTAGATTTCATTAGCAGAACCCCATGTCTCCTCACTCAGCTTTAAAAGATTAATAAGCTAGTCTACTCGTCTATGACCTAGACAAAATTTTCTTTCTTCTATTTGAATCAAAGTTTCACCTTTGAACCACAGTCTCTTGTCAAGCATTCTGATATGCACTTGTTGAGGGTACCAAGAAATGTAATCAGCAGAATACACCTTTTTTATATTTCCAGTGTTGAGATATTATCTGTCCCTTTCATGCAGTGCAAAAAATGTGCACTGTATTCTGTACTCTGGTGATTTTATCTTATTAAAGTGATCGCTTCTTGTGCAAGAAAATGTTGGTTTGTCTGTTTACTTTTTTTACCCTTATGTCTAAACCTGGACTTCTCTAGCAAACATTAGAATCAGTTTGAGTGGATGATCATAAATTTTCACCAGGAATATCTGAAGAAAATATATTTAATGGGAGACGTTGATAGCCTCCCATCACTGATGGGTGATGTGCTTGAGCTGCTGTATAAAACTATTCTCTGTTATAATTTTAAAACTCTTACATTTAAATATGGACTTGTACTTGTCATCTCAGATTAAATAGAACAAAAGATGCTGTGTATGAAGACATTTATTTATTTATTTATTCAGTTTATTGACCAAGAAAATCCCTTTAAGTACTATAGATCCTTAGATATCTAGCATTGGAATAATTGTTAACCTTACAGACACAAAGAGCAGAGATTGGTTCTTTCCCATGGTCACTGCCTGATTATTTACCATCCATGTAATAATCTGCAAACCAATTATAATAGCATTTACCCATGAACCAGCAACAGCATTACTGTGTTGAAAAGCTTTCAAGGTATTAACACTAGGGACAGAAAACTCATTTAATGTGAGAGGGAGCGCTGACATAACGGTTAAGCTGTTTACCTCCCAAACCCAAACTACAGAGTTTGATTCTCACCCTTGAAGGGAAATTAGATATACTTAAATGTCCTGCAAACACAGTTAGCATAATACTTACCTATAACACCCTTGTCCCTTTCAGGAGGGTCTAAAGATCATATAACGTTGTCAGAAACAAAGAAATGGTTGCTCTGGGGAAGTGACCCTGTTCATTGTAGATAAGTTTTGTAAAAGGTCTAGATGAGGTAATTGTGCCACCTCAGGTAGATGTAACCTTTACTGAATGCCTCAACCATAAGACTGCATACCCTACACTGTATTATAAGTGGAGGACTACGGATCCAGGGAAGAGTTTCTGAGGCAAAATCCACACCTTCAGAATATTTCCAGCATCAAATGTGCATGAATTAGTTGTTATGTCAGTAACACTGCAACTTTCCATGCCATTCTGTGCTACTTACAGCAAAACCAGGTCTATATGCTCTAAACTGGGCTTTGCTCCCATGGCACATGTACTTTGTGGAGAATGGCTGGGTTTACGCATGAAAAAAACATGGTGCTTGAGAGTCGCCAAAACAGTTTATTTTACATGCATTGCCTTACAGTATGCTTTTATGGATGTCAGCTATACACCGTTCCTCATTACTATATATGTGACTATTTTTAAAAATGAATGTATTTGTTTTTTACATAATCAACAGGAAACTAATATCCAGTGATGACGTTTTGTGGCATGTAAGCCTGATCATGGCATCAATAAGGCTTGAAAAGTAATACAAAATCTTAATGACAAATTAACAGGAGTTTAGTTTAGTATGAGGAAACATCTTTTGGGGTACGCATATATACAGGTTTTAAATTTCAAGAATTGCTTGCTAATGCAAATTTGCTGCAGAACAATGACGTTTTCCCCTGATAAGTATTGTTACAGCAGGTATACAATCAAACGCAGTGGACCTTGTCCTTTCTGGTTCTTGTGCAATTATTTGAAAATCAGTATCTACAAAATTATACCCTGTCTTTGAAATCCATTAGTAATAATTCTATGTCAGTCATTGCTTCTTGCAGGTATTCCATTGGCCTTCTATTGTTATAATTCCTCTGTGCAGTCTGTCACTCTACTAAGAACATGCATTTGAAAAACAACAGCTGTCAAAGAATGAAGTAAAGCATAAATCTGCTTCACACCATTCTTGTACCACAACAATAAACTGTGTGATCAAGTATATAAACCAATTTCTATAGAAAGAAATTAAATCTTATCAAAATATATTTATCAAATACTTTGTATTTTCATAACAGACATCAAGTCCCGACAGAGAATTTTAGTTACAGAAATAAAATGTCGACAGGGATTTTTAGTCAGAGAAATAAAAATCTCTTGACTCTGGCAGGACCTGGACCCCTGATCTCAGAATTCTCTGTTTATTATTGACATATGCCAGAAAGAAGAAATGAAATCAACCAGGCCACATTGTTTTGTTTTTTTTAGGGTATTTTGTAATAGTTAGAAGCTTAACATTTGGCCACAGAGACTAGGGATGAGGTTTACTAAACAAACTGAACTTACTAAGCTAATTTTAATCACATATTCCATTGTATCAATATGCAGCTTTTGTACACTGGGCACAGCTTGTTCATATGAAGCTTGCCTTCTACTCTTGGTGTATATATAATACTGGGCAGCCCAAGTGAATCCTAGAAACATATGATTAGCATTTTCAATGAAAAAATGACAGCTTTGACTTTCTGACATACTACTCTGTAATGTGCATGTCACATAGATCCATGTACTTGTAAGCCCATGATGGACATAAGGTGCTTGCTGACTTTTCGCTAATGCTTTATGCATCCATTTCCACCAATTGTTATTGTCAAAAATATATATATGTTTTCCCATACATTCTCCCTGGCATTCCCATCCCAATTATAATTACCAAATGAAAAAATACACATTACTGCATCTAAAAAGACTCTTCAGTCACTTCTGATACAGAAGGCCATGCTCCAATGTAGCCTGCTGAGCTGGAAGAAAAATAATTCTTAAGTCATATGCCCATAATAATTGCATTTATTAATCAGACAATCAATATTACTGAACAGAATTATAATAGATGTGAGGTGCTCTTATTCAGGCCTCTTTTTTCTGACTATCTAAGAATGTCAGGAGAGCAACTCCTCAGGTCACTATAGTGGTGTCTGAGCTGTTTGCAACAACGCAGTATGCCAGTAGCATCAGACGCCGCTACTCTTGAAAAACTGTACCAGGCATTCACTTTATATTTAGACACCATCCTAAAAGTCTCCAATCAGGAGCTCTGGTAGTTCTTAAGCAAATTTTCTTGCTGCACTTAATGTCTTTGGAAGCTATGTACATTCACCAGACTGAATAACACAGAACTATGGCAGGTTCCTTTGTATAGTAAGTATGAATAACCATAAACCTGGAGCAGTTATTTACATTCTCTTACTGTCCAAAAAGGGCAGGATTCATGCATCCAGGTTATGCTTCAGGAAGGCAATTCTAGAGGTGTTATTCTCTGTGAGTCATAAATATCCCTCAAGAATGCTGTATTTAAGTTGCAATAGATATTGAGGTCTCTATAGTGGGTGTTTCTGCCACTACTGGAATTACTGATGTGTAGGTCTGAATGGATTGAGTCTTTTGAGGCTCTGTATACAAGGCAGAGATCTTCCCTTTGTAGCCTGTAGGACACTGAGAAGAGAAACAGGGCTTTGAGATGGTCAGGGTATCTTTTGTGATTTAGTGCCTTGGTTTTCTTGTTGAGAAAAAGTGGTCAATCTGATTGTTTCAGGTGCTTGGCGAGGTAAATGCTGAATGGGACATTCTGTTCATTGATTGGCCTAAAAAGTGCAATGCGCAATGTCTTCTTCCTAGATTTGCATGGCATGCTCTTGCTATAAAACTATGCTATAAAGAAGAACTTCCTACCAATAGTTGACATGTGGTGATCAAACAACAGCTGATCGTCTATAGATCATCCTCAACCAATAAAAGAGGCTGAAGGAAAAGCACAAAACTTGAACCAAAGAAGGAAAGCTCTCCGGTGGAACTGGATCTCAATATAATGTTCTGGAACCATGGAAAAGAATCAAAGCCACAATATCTGAAGACAAGGCTGTGGCAAGCAAACACTTTGTATCTTTCCACATAATGATTCATTGCCATAATGTGAGTAGCTTTGGTTATGTCTATAAAGGAGTTAATCATCCTAGAATTAGTTCTAAGGAGAAGAGTGTTTGGACCCCCCCCCCCCCCCACACACACACACACACACACACTTTAAAAGTCAAATGAGAATAATTATGAAGCTATTCAGATGAGAGTTCAGCTGAAGTGAAGTTAGTTTATTTTGTTTGTTTGCTGGGTATATGGGTAAGAAGATTTTTGAAGTGAAGAATATTTTGAGTCCTGAGATGCAATTAATCCACTTTAAAGCAGTGGGTTTCAAAGAAAGAAAAAGGAATTTTTAAATGCTGAGTGAGTGCAATTTGCTGTGCATTTAGCTCTTGCAGGATGCAGGAGAGGAGTTTCTGTTCAATGTTGGATGTCCTGATGTAGCAACTGAAAAGGAACGTCCCTGGCTGGTTTTCCTAATTAGACTGTCCATTAGGAAACTGTAATGTGTTAAAGAAAAAAGCTTGAGAATAAAACTCAGTTGAAGGTAGAGACTTTTATAATAAACAAGAGTATAATTTATGCAAGATTGAATTTCTGGAACTGGTAAATAGTGGGACTATATGGAAACATACAAAGTATTTGCTTGCCAAAGCATTGTCTTGAGATATTGTGGCTTCAGTTCTTTTCCTGCAATGAGTGGTTCCCATACATTGTATTGAACATTGATTCTACTGGGCAGTTTCCTTCTCTTGTTGGTTATATATATTATCTTCCTACCATCATCTCTAAATTATCTGTTCATCTACCCTCACTCAGTGACCGTTGCCCAGTAACCTTCCAAATTATCCGTCAGTCACCAAACCTACCCCCCCCCCAAAACTAGCTACTTTCAGACCTAGATCCACCATCAACACAGATCACCTCAAAAAACACTTAGGAACTTTTGACTAGTCTGCCATTACCAGTTTACAGAACCCCAAGATCATGGCAACACATCTGACACATATCCTCCTTCAACTTCAAGATGAATTCTTCCTTCTCACACAGCACCTCTTCAAATACAACAAAACCTCCAGGCTAACCACTGAACTGAAAGCTCTGCTCAGACGTATGGAAAATGAATGGTCATCATGGAGACAAAACTCCTCACCAGAAAATCATACTTCCTTTACCTCTCTATATAATCTAGCTAAGCAAGTCAAATGCAGGCACAAAATTAACTACTTCAAAATCAAGCAATTTGTTCTTCTAGGCAAATCCAGCCATTTATGGTAGGAAGTAAATATTCTCACAGGCTGTAAATCCACTGATCTCACCTCCTCTTCTATCACCTACCAGACCTCTCAAGGCCAATTCTCAGCCTCTGACTTTTTAAAAGAATTCGGCCACCTCCCTAGTACCACACTCTCTATCTCTACTCCAACTCACCTAACCCCCTCCTTTTATCCTCCTCTTCTATTTTAAGTAAATTACACACAAAGAACTTCTTGTTCTTCTAGAAAACATGCCCCTGGATGCAGCCCCTGTTGCAGACACCGACTTCCTTGGATTATATCTCTCTGCAAAGACTTCCTTACCACACCTCTTCTACCAGTTTATAACTTCTGCTTAATGCAAAATACAATGCCAGACATATGGAAAACTGCTCTGGATAAACCCCTTCCGAAACAGCCTCAGACAGTAAATACATACCAATTGCACCCCAGCTATCTTCCCTACACATGGCAAAATACTTGAAAAAACTAATCTACAACCAACTGTCCATTTACATCTAACAGCACCACTTCCTCACTTTTTTGGATTCCGGGTGGTTCAGAGCACAATGTCAGCACTATGGTCACTTACCGATGAGATCCTTCTCAGCATGGATAAAGGAAACCTTTAAGAGCTCTCTTCATTGATCTTACAAAAGCTTTTGATGTAAATGACCACTTTCTGCTCCTTCACTCCCTCCAAGAAATTGAGGTTAACCTCCACCGCTATCACCTGGTTCCAACATTTCTTAACAAATAGTTTTTTTTAGATTTAGATTAGGCCAATCCATATTGCTGCCAGCACCCCTTACCAGAGGAGTCCCCCAGGGATCCATACTCTCCCATCTTTTATTTTCAACCTTTATTAACAAGCTGCCCTCTGATCACCCTAACCTTTCTATGACCCTTTAAGCAGATGAAATGGTTATTCTTTGATCTTGCCCCTCACATTCAACTATTCAAACGCAGCTTCAGTCTGATATCCACTCCCTTAATTCTTAGCTAAACATCCATAAGCTGCTTCTGAACCCCTTTAAAACAAAACGTGTGATATTTGAAAACTCACAAAAGCTGGAAAATACTCCTAAAAATCTCAACATCACAGATCTCAGTGGTTGCCCAATAGAAATAATGACATCCTTTAAATACTTAAGTTTATGGCTAGACCAATCAGTTAACATTCAAAGCCACAATGAAAATACCAGGAAAAAATCAGTTCTCTTTTGTTGTGGTCCTGAAAAATATCACCTTTTTTCTCTAGACCAGCTAGAGTTGTAATAGGCAAGCAAGTCCTCCTTGTTCAACTTGAATACGGGATACCCCTCGTAGCAACAGCTTCTAAAAAAACTCATCCCCTTTATAGTCCATTAGAAACAAAATCTACTAATTAATTTCCAATTTCTTCCGTAAGGAACACCACTGCATTACCCTCTTCAAAGCCAAATGATGACCAGTCTCCTACAGAGTTGAGCTACTCCTAGGGTCTCTTGTTTTCAGATACTTCAACCAGTTGCTCTTCTACCTCTTGTAGCCAAACTCCATAATAAAACCACCTCTATAACCTCTGCAACCTCTCCCAATTAACTCCCTCACTTCAGACACCCCAGTTTAAACTACACTGTACTAACGATTCCTTCATTCTTGAACCCAAATTCTGGCAATCCCCACCCCTTCACCTTAAAGAGATGTCCTCTTTCCGATCTTCAGAGCTCACCTCAAAAGACACCTTCATCCATAATCTGACTGCACGTGCTTTTCCACTGAGCACATAAGCTAACTCCCTCCTCACTTGCATAATTTCACCTTGATCCTCTTTTCTCAGCTACTGCTTCACTCTCATATTTACTGCTAAAATTAATTCACATTTTATTTTCTAGACTGATAATATTATTTACATATTGTATTAATTGTCTATGGGATTTTCTACCTTCTACAATTACTCTGTGTTTGTGAATTTGTTCTATTTTTTTCTTTTTTCTTTTTTTGCTGTGAAATTCTTCACCAGAGCTGTACCTGCAAATGGTCTATAGTGATCAGTGTACTACCGTCGTAAAAAAAAAAAAAAAAAAAAAAAAAAAACTAATATACATACATAAATAAATATGTTCCCAGGTCCCTAAGTACTGGGTCAGTTTTCAGGAGAGTGTTATCCATGTGATAGTTGCTGAGGGCATCTTGCTTGCCAAAGGATTCAATTATGTAATTTTTAGCAATTAGTTTTTTGGCCATGAATTTGGCACTTGATATTTGATTGTTACAGGCCTTTCTGAAGGGTCATGTTGTATTCTGGAGAGTTTATTACGGCACCAAGTTTACAGTCATCAGAAAACATTGTCAGCCATAAGCATTCAACATTTGCCTTGACCTCTGAGACGTAGATGCCAAAAATGATTAGCCCAAAGATTAAGCCTTGGATACTCTGCTGATGACAAGTCACTTGGTGGAGGTAGAGCTACCCATCCTAATTTCTTGGGTTCTGTTTGTGAGCCAGTTTGCTATCCAATGAGTTACACAGGAATTTATATTCAGCTGAATGAGTATATTAAGTATGCCTGAATGAGGGGTGGTATTGAATGCATTGTCAGGGTCCAGATATGTGATGTGAACATTTTTTTTTCTCTTCCATTGTTGCAGAGACCTTCTCAAAGAAGTCAACCAGGCTGAGTAAGCAAGCTCTGTCTATAACTAACTTGAGCTGGCATGGATCAATAGATTGTAAGTTGACTATGTCTTTGTTTACTGATTCTATAATGATTCTTTCCATATCCTTACAGATGAGAATGAACTGGCTTATAGGTCTTTAATTGGCAGGATCAGCTGACAACCCACCTTTTTGTAGGTGGATGACTGTTGCAGTCCTCCATTCCTTTGGTACAGACCCTATTTGGAGGCTAATATTGAAAAGTCTCTGCTCAGGGTTTGACACGTCATATTCCCAGCTGACCATTAGGCATCCTAGTATGATATCTGACCCCATAGAAGCAGTGTTCTTGGGCTTGAATAGTGCCTTGACTTGTTTCTAGGAGATTTAAGGGGGTGATGTACCAGCTGCTTAGAAGTCTGGGCAAGGATGGTGGGGTGGGGAAATGTTAGAGCTACATGTATCCACCAGTAGAATGGCTTTGTGTTTGGGGTTAAAGAATATGATGTCATTTACTATAAGATCAGTGAAATTGTGAACATTATTTCTGAGGTTTCTGACATTTGCAGAATTAGATTTGTTTTACGTGCAATTAATTGTTTCCTTTTATTGATGAACTTGTTTATATTAGAGTTCTGCATTATTTCTGAGGTGTCGGACATACAAAAGCTTGGTGATTGCCTGTTGCTTGGATGGCTATTTTTATATCAAATCTAGCTTTGGTCGATTTAATCAGGGTCTGCATTTCTCTGTTAGCCCTAATAAGCCTGTTTTTAGCATATGCAGAATTAGATTTGTTTTACTTCCCATTAATTTTTCCTATTACTGTTGAACCTGTTATATTAGAGTTCTTCCATAAAGGTTTCTTCTTAAACTTGGCAATTGCATTTATTTTGGAGGGGAATAGATGCTTCTATGCAGTTTTTTGCATGTTCATAGAAATTGGTGATAAATAATTTTACATTTGTAGTGGAGTGTGGAAGGGAAAGTTGAATTTTGCCAGGTCATCACTTAGGTTTAATAGGTTTACCTTGGCATAATCTTTGAAAAGTGGGTTATTGGTGTTGCTTTTAGTCTTCAGTCTTATGGTGAATAATACTGACTTATGGTTTGATTTATGGCCTGACTTAATTAAGGAGAGTATTGCAAGTGGAGGGGAGGAGAGCTGGCCAATGCTGGTAGCAATCAAGTCCAAGATTTTGTTGCCCCTCATTGGAATACTGGCTAGCTGGTCTAGTGAGTTTGTATTTATGAAGTCTAGAAATCTCTGAGCTACATGTTTGGGGTGTATATTTTCCCCTTAGAGAATAGTGTTTATCTCTGTGCTTAGGGTTTCCAGAATGAATAGGTAGGATGCCTGAGCCAAGAGGGTCAAAGAGGGGGTCCTATAGTTGGTTGAAATGTAATATGGAATTTTGTTAAGGGTAAGTTAGATGTGGAGAATTTCAAAATAATTATCCTGCTTAACAAGTCTGGAGGTATAATTTATTTTTAAGAATACAGAGACATCACCTCCTTTAGTGCCTTCATCCAGTGCAATCAGCCTGAACATGTGGTAAGCACTGAAGCCTTTCACTGGTGAGGTGCTCTCAATTTATTTTTATTTATTTATTTATTTTATTTATTTACATTTGTTGACCGGGAGTGTTCAACTGGATGTAGGTCCATTTTCAGTGAAGGCCCGGGGAGAAAAGCTCCACAGTTAAAATGAACAGACAGTAGTTACATTGGATTACATAGCGATTAACAATATAACATAGCAATTACTTACAACATATTTACAGATGAAGAACATAGTACATCAGTAGAAAACTAGAATCTTTATACATAACAGACATTAACAAATGTTACAATAAGAAGTTCCTGCTGTATAATAAGTACTAGGCTTATGAGCATCTGAGCTTGCTATAATAAAGGTAGTTAGTGGAGTGGAAAGAAAGGTAGTGGTTGGATGGGGTGGGTGATTTTAGAGTGGGAGTTGCAAGGGCATAGTCAGCATGTTTTTAGGTGCACTTTTAGTAAAGTTTTGAACTGGGTGCATGATGGTACGGAGGTAATTGTGGGTGAGAGGGAGTTCTATAATTTGGCTATGGTGCAAGAGAATAGTGCTTCAACAGCAGAGTTATTGGCTTTAGTGATCTGCAAGTGATTTTTGTTGCTGGACCTTATTGGTCTGGTGGTGCGATAGGGTTGGAGTAGATTCTGGTGGGATGGGACATTTAGTGGATGGTTTACTAGTTTGTGGGCAAGTGAGAGTTGATACCATTGAAGGAGGTGAGGGAGTTCAAGCCAGAACAGTTCAGCAAGTGAGAGACAGTGGTGACTACGGTAGGATGCCCCTGTGGGGAATTTGGCAATTTTGTTGTAGCAGGTCTCTAGCTTGTTTAGATTGCATTGCCTTAGGTTGGTATATATTGGAGAGGCATAAAGTAGGGTGGAGATAAGGTGGGAATTTGCTATTGAAATCTTTGCTGCTTTGGTGAGAAGTTGCTTATTTCTGTATAATGCTCCTAGTTTTTTGTGGACTTTTTTATGGTCATGGATATGTAAATGTAAAAATTTTAGTTTATTGTCTATTTCCACTTTTAGCAATTTGGTGTGTTCAGTTGGGTATATAGTGGTGTTGTCTTTTGCTGTGATGTTAAAGTGAGAGTTGTTTTGAGTATGTTTGGTGGGTTGGAAAATGAGTAGTTTAGTTTTGTTTGGGTTGAGTATTAATTGGGCATCGGATAACCAAGTTTCAACAGAGGAAAAGGCTTCCTGTGTGACTTTTTGCAGTTTGGGTAGGGACTGGGCTGAGCAGATGATGGTTGAGTCATATGCGTACTGTATGAGTGTGCCATGTTTGGTGGCAGAGGCTAGATTATTGGTGAAAACCGAGAAGAGTAGGGGTCCAAGGATGGATCCTTGGGGGACCCCTATGGAGACAGGTAGTTGGGGAGATATGCCACTCTGCCATACAATGGATTGTTGGCAGTCAGACAGGTAACTCTGAAACCAGTTGGTGACTGATTGAGGGAAGGATAGGTTACTGAGGACAGAGATAAGTTGTTTGTGTGGGACCATGTCAAATGCTTTGGATAGGTCTAGGAAAGTAGCAGAGGAGAGATAGCCATTGTTTTTATGCTGAAGGATAGTGTTAGTAAAGGAGAGTAAGGCAGTGGTGTTGCTATGGTTTGGTTAGAAACCATGCTGAGTATTGGAAAGAAGGTTGTTAGTAAGGAGGTAGTCTGAGACCTGAGAGTATATGCATATCTCTAGTATTTTGGAGAGTGGAGAGAGAATAGCTATAGGGCGGTAATTGCTTAGTTCTGTGGATGGTCTGCCTTTGTGGAGGGGAATTATATGTGATACTTTCCAGTGTGGGAATGTAACTTTCTGACAGAGATCGGTTAATCAAGATGGATACTGGGTAGGCCAGAGCATCAGCTGCGATTTGTAGGTATTCACTTGGGAGGTTGTCTGCTGATAATTTGGTGGGCTTAGGTTTAGTTAAGAGTTTGTTTATGTTGGAGGTAGGTACAGGAGAAAAAGAGAAGGCAGTGGGGAGATTACTCGTTGAAGGGGAGGGGAGTTGTGTTGTTTAGCTAGTGATAGTATGGTTTGTGTGAAGTGTGTGTTGAATGAGGTAGCAATATTTTCTGAGGAGTGAGGGATGTTAGGAGGAGGGGTACTGACTTTACCTGGGTGGAGGATGGAGTTTATGGAGGACCAGAATTGTTTGGCTATGTTGGGAGGAGTCTAGGGCACACTGGTAGTATTGGAATTTGTCCTGTTTTATTAGCTTTTTGACTCTATTGCATAGTTCTAGGAATTTCTGTCTAGTTGAGGGGGTTTTGGTTTTGCACCAGTGCTCCCAGGCTTTATCCCTGTTTTTCATTTCTGACTTAGTGGTTTTCTTCAGCCATGGGGAGGATTGTGCTTTGGTTCTAGAAAGTCTTATGGGGGCATGGTAATTAAGGATGCTCAGGAAGGTAGTATTAAAAAATTTAACTGCGTCATCAAGACTGAGGTACTTTAGAGGATGCCAGTTACATTCTTTGAGGGATGAGATGAATGTGAGAATCATCACTCAGTGATCTTGAACTAGGTCTCTGTGATGATACATATGTCAATGCATTCCAGGGCAAGGATTTCTGTTTAGGCTCCTACTGTTGAGTAGTAATACCTTCATGCTTTCTAAACTTAGTTTTAGTATGTTGGAAGCTTTTGTAGACTGAGTTAGCTATTTAGCATAACTGCCTTGATATCATTCTCAGATGTGCATGATATAAACCACAGCAGCTACAATGGGCATCATCATGCTATGGAACATTTCAAACAGGCAGTCCTTCAGGCTTATGTAAAGGCCTTGGTAAAGGCTATTTTGTTCAATGTAGGTTTGCTTGTCAAAAGTTATTATTACTTTCAGTCTTACCATGAAATGTTTGCTTAAAACTGTGTACCTGCTATGCTTATTGAAATGTTTACTAGTGTTGTGAATTTGGGCTTCATTAATGTCGCGTATTCTAAGTTATTTCAAGCAAAAGAGGTTACCATTAGGGAAGACTACAAGTCCATGAGCATTTAAATAATACAGTTCCACAGAATGTATTTGATTCAATAGGTTTTTTTTTTGCTAGTGTTAACCATGTTTGTAATCTAATAATGCAGGTGTCAGCTATATGTAATTGTGTTGGTGAGACTGAGTAAAGGTAACTAACACCTCCTTAAAAGTCGGCAATGAGCAGGCTCTGCCCACTCCTGCACTTCAATGCAGGTCTACGCTGTACTGCTTCTGGTTGTAGCATTTTTTCCTTTTGGTTGGGGGGGGGGGTAAATTCAATTTTATATAGATAGTACTACTGGATAATCAACCTCAATGGAGCACAGGTGAACAGCAAGTGTTTGGGAGACTGTGCTATGCTTTATGTAGATGTACTTTTTCAGCTTGATGCTAGCTGCATCATAGATCATTATACAGTCTTCTCACACAAAGAATACTGCCATATCATTTTGCATCAACACACCTGTGGGGAATAAGTACATATACCTGTATATCTGCAAGAGACACTCTGCAACAGAAATGCACAGCTTCACCCTAATTATGGAGATATCTACAATGTCACTAAAGTGCATCTCCCTTAACTGTCTTCTGATTGTACATGCAGCTCCCGCAGTTGTCTCTCTCTCTCTCTCTATATATATATATATATATATACACACACACACACACACACACATATATATATATATATATATATATATATATATATATATATATATATATATACATATATATATTTGTATGTGAATAATATTCATTTTAGCCATCTGTGGTTACAACTATATGCTGACAAAGGTATGACATCCGGAAAGTCAGCCACTGTAACCCATCACATAGATAGTAGTCAACTGTTCGTTGCTGTTGCTAACCATTGTCTCATGATGATCATTTTTGGGAGGTGGCACACTCTACAACAGGTAAAGAAATATTGTCTATGGGCATGCAGGTGTGTATGCTATGGTCCACAAATATAAATAACGTACACCAACCCATGTCACACAGAAAACACACAGATTGTAGCTGGGTGGGTGTATAATGCCAGCTGATGTGCTTATCTTGCATACATTTTCCTCTCTTTACACAGTGGAATGGCAAGACAAGGGAAACAAAGTGAGTGCAAGTTTTTTCCCATGCAGAGAATGAGATCCTGTTGCCATTCCTTCATTCCCATAATTCTTGCACCACCACCAGTGTGTTTATGTGAACAAGTAGGGGCACACTGGGTAACTCTTGTTTAATGTGGATTAAATGCAATATCGCTATTCTTCAAGGAACATCAGGGCTTTAGAACAGAAGACCATCAGTACAAGGTAAGGTAGTGATGAGTAAGCCTTCCACCACAGACAGTAGTATTCATTCATTCACAAAGAATCAAGCAATGGTGATGGATATTATTTATTCTCAGCATTTTTCTTAGTTGTCTTCAAATATTATATTTCATCAAGCTCCCCCACCATGGATATATTGCTGCCTGCCTTCTATCTTGATTCTCAGAATTCACATCTGAAAATCACAGAGGCAGAACTTTGGCATGGCCAGAGTTCACAGATTAGGTGATAGATATAAGTAATGTGGAGACGGTATCTATGCCTGTGGAACACACCCCAGATACATAGGGAATCACAGAATGATAAGAAGTGAATTGAAATCTGAGCTAGGAGACATTCATCTCAATTCCCCCCATTGCTCTGGCAAGATTTCATATAACTAAATCAGAATTTTGTCAATACTAATTACAAAGAGGTGTTTTACATGGACATATTCATGGAGCCTGGCTTCTAATATCCCAAATATATTTTTTCTTGAATATGTTGACAAGGATGGAACTGTTGACACCATTTTAGTAGATTCAGATTTTGAAGTGGAAGTGTTATTTCTTTTGGAAGGCCTTATTTTATTATTTGTTCTTGCTGCTGTTATTGTTGTTGTGTAATTATTTCGCAGAATCTGAAAATTTGTGACCATCAAGGACTTTAACAAAACTGCCTTTAAGAACTTGCAAATTCATATTCATTACTTCATTAGGGCTATCTGTCTTAGCCTCTGTCATGGTCTTCATCTTTTGCCTTTGATCTTTCCCAGCATTATTGTCTTCTTTAGTGAATCCTGTTTTTTTGCTATGTAGCAAAATTATCTGAACTTTAGTTTTCCTATCAGATTTCCTAGTAAAATGTCCATTCATCTCAGCCATCCTTGATTTTACAGAATGTCCATGACATTTTTGCCCTGCTCCATGTAAAATTTTTGACTTGCTGGTAAATCACTGAAGATTACAATCACTAAACAATGCCAGACATTCCAGTTTCATATGTGATATGGTTCAGAAAATATTTTTTGATTCAAAACCTATCCATGTTCTAAGTGAATGACCCTGATTTGGGGCCTATAGGGCCCACCACCCACCAAATACTTTTAGTTTTGACAAGAGGACTTGAGCAAAGAATTTGAGTGCTATATAACATTCTGAGATTATTTCCTTATGTATTGACTGATTTGATGTTTTTGCAGTCCACAGAATTTGTAAACATTTTTTTCTAACAGCACAGATCAAGAACAATAATTTTCATCACACAGTTCTCAACCTTGTGTTTATTACTAGAAAAAACACAGCTTTGTCTATATCAACCTTTATTGATGAGCCAGCATCTTTGTTCTTCACAATCGTATCCAGATTTGTCATAGTTATCCTTCCATGAATCATGCTACAATCAGCTTTTATGGCTGTAATCACAATCTGCTGAGATCTTTGAACCCAGGAAAATAAAACCAGCCACTGCCTCCCCATCTTCCTCATCTCTCTGGAAATTATTGATAGGGCTAGGTGACATATTTTTATGTTGAGCCACAAGCCAGATTTTGTACGTTCTGTTTTCAGCTTCTTCAACTTTTTCTCACTTGTGGTATCATATGTTATTCTGAGTTTGTTAATACATCTTCCAACAGTTTTGATTCTAGTATCTGATTCATCTAACTTTCACATGATATAGTCAACATATAATTTAAATTAATATGGTGACAATATACAACCTTGCTCTCCTTTACCAGTGTTGAACCAATCAGTTGTTCCATGTTTGGTTTTAAACTATTGCTTCTTGTTTGCATACCAATTCTCAGGAGAGCTACCTCATTTCTTCTTTTCGTCTGAAAGATTCTTGTCCACAGCAATAGATCTAAGGATGATCTGATATAGAATGTCCTATTCATTTACATGTTAGTTCACTAATCCACAAACATATATTTATGTTTGTCATCTCATCCTTAACCACAGAACATTTTACCTGGGTTCATTGTTCCTATGTTCCAAATTCCAATGATGAATAGTTCTTTGGATCACTAGACTTTCTTTTAAGCTCTGAGCACCTCATCAGATAAACATTCTTTCTGCTTTAATCCATTTGCTTCATCACAATTAAAACTACTCAAACATTCCTGCTCTTAATCAGTACTATGTTGGATAGCTTCAGACCTTAGAATCTAATATTCCATTGTTAATATGTCATGACTGAGCATGCTTTTGCCCATATGACATGTTTGCAGTAATGCTGGCATAACTTGCTGTTTGCTTCTACACTGGAGAGTGAATAGGCTAGTCTGTCTATCATGACCTTTTAATTTTGGGTGGCCCCACACAATATAGCTCTGAGCAAAAAAATCTCATATTTTCATTTATTTTAGCTAAAGATTTATAAACTCATAAGGCTTAACCTAATCTATTTATCTCTATGTGTGTTTGCTTTCCTCCTCTATCAAGACTGATATTTATCTTGGACTGTCTTCTGTGATACTGTCTTCCTCCATTTTAACCATACTTTTCAATTTCTAAAGTTGATATCTTATTTGATCATTTATTTTGCCTGTCAGCTGAACATTGTTACAGGTATCTATACACTTTCATAGTATTTTAAGCTCTTGTTTGCACTGTATGAAACAAGATGATTGCTCTTCTTGCCAGCATCTCAGAAACATTTACTTATAAATTATGCATTTCTTGGTTCCAAGCACACTTAAATTTTACTTGAGCTTTGAAACATTAAGCATTTTCTCAGCCAAAATTATTTTCATTATTGCAGCTACATTTCCATTTAGAAAACATGTCAACACCACATCCCTTAACTTGAAGTTTATTTATACAGTATTAGCTAAGGATGTCAGATATAAGACCCAAAATATTGCATGGTTCACAACACATCGCAGAGGAAACTGTTAACCACCTATACATACTTACATCTGCATGTAATGGATGGGTCTGGCATAATGGTTAAGGTCATTACCTCATAGACACAAAATATATGGTTTGATTCTGACCTTGTGTTATTTACTAGATGTGTAATGGCCCTTAGGGGCAGTTATCCTAGTATTTACCTATGCGATAATATAAGGAGCAGAATGCTCTTTCCTGCACTGAGATAATATTTAATTAATTAAAATATGTAAAGTAGTCACAATGTTGTATATTCCAGTGTTCCATTCAATGTGTCTTTTGCTGACACATGCTGAATGAAAAAGAAACATAGTTCATGAACATATGCTTTTATTGTCGATTTATTTATTTATTTAATATTTGTTGACCGGGAATGTCCGACTAGGTTCCACAGAGCCTGTTTTCAGCAGAGGCCCGGGGAGAAATGCTCCAGATGCATGTCTTTGGAATGTGGGAGGAAACCGGAGTACCCGGAGGAAACCCACGCGAACACAGGGAGAACATGCAAACTCCACACAGAAGGCACCCCAGCCGAGAATCGAACCGGAGAACCTCTTGCTGTGAGGCGACAACGTTAACCGCTGCACCACTGTACCGCCCATCGATCTTTGTGATAAAGTCATATTTAAGTGTCTGTACCAAACAAGAGACAGTAATTGCTAGGCAAGACAAGGCAAGAAGGTGTTGAAGCACATTCATTTGCCTCTGCCATACAACTGAAGTTGAATTTGCACAGTACACAGAATACTTCTTCATTGTACTTGCTTAAAACTTTCTTAGGGCATATTGATATCTGCAAATGTTAAACTGTCAGGTATAAACCAAATGTGAAGTGATGAAATTTCTACTGCCTTTTGTAATTCTTTTGCTATTGTATGATTTGTCTACTGTATCATATTATCATTGTGCTTTTGTTGATGAAATATCTGTTGTCATTTATTCTGTTACCACTATAGTATCATTTACGGACTGTATAATTTTGTCTCTATCTAATGGGTCCCTGTTAGATGATCAAATGCTGAAAATGTCACCCTTCAACATATTGAATACAGACTGTCGAACATACAGAATATTAACAAATACCAGTGTCTCATTTCTCAGATCCCAGTACACTTGAGAGTGGGACTTTGCACTTTTCTCACTGCAGTGTGATCTTGGAGTTGGTATATAAAATTAGCAGGATGGTGTCGGGTGTTTGCATCCCTGCAAAAAAATGTTGCTTATGTTTTTCAGCTCAGTTTTAATTTTCCAAACAGTTGATATTGTTCTTCAACATTTTGAATGTCAACTATTTATGTAGCTGATATTCTGACTCAGAATCAGATTTAATAGTTGAGGTTGTGGCTGAAAACAGTTCCTAGATCAGATTACATACCCAATTAAAAAATGAAAAATAATTAAGTCATCAAAAACTAAAGTGATTTCCTTACTCACTCACTCACTCACTCACTCACTCACTCACTCACTCACTCACTCACTCACTCACTCACTCACTCACTAAGATCTAAAGACACATCTGGAAAAACCTGTGACACATCACTACTAAACTGACAGAGGTTATGATACTTCTTCGATATACACATGGGCTAAGCTGTTTCCTGCTTACCCAGAACTACTGGGCCATGAGTAAATCATGCTTAGATGCCATTAAAGAATGTGTACTTACTGTGGTCAAAGGCTTTAGAAAAGAAAAATGAATATAACCACTGAGTCTTGGTCTGCAAGGAATTTTGCAGTTAATTTTGGGAAAATTAAACTCTCAGGACACTAGGCCAGGATGTCTATATACATAATGAGGTATGCCGTTAGCATTTTAAAGGGAAATGGTTCATAGGTTCATAGGTTCATAGGTTCATACTAGGCTATCTGCCCGAGGGCATTTACAAGCCTAGCCCATAGTTTTGTGGCTTACGCCACCCCTTTAGTATGGGGAACTATACCCATTATTTTGCTGTGCCTCTGTTGAGCAGTGACACTGAGGTAATCCCTGGGGTATATCTGCGATCTCCCATCCATTGGTCAAGATTTCTCTTGAACAAGGCCAGCGAGGTGCTCTGCCTCACATATACCGGGATTTTATTCCACAGCATAGGGAGTCTTTGGGTGATGAATCTATCCCTCCAGCACGTCCTATTAATAGCCGTGTCGAGGTTTAAGTCTCCGCCCTTGTGGCTCTGACGGATCTAGATTTTTGAGGTGAAGCATATTCATCAAATCTGGGTTTGACATGGCCTTGTATGTTAGGCAAAGGTCACCTCTGAGTAGCGGTGGCGACTGAATAGAGCTGGAGTTCTTTCAGTCGGGCAGCATAGGACAGATGTTTGAGACCCTTTATTCTTTTGGTGAGGAACTTTTGTGGCCTCTCCAGCTGCTGCAAGTGTCGGGTCAGATACATTCCGAATGGGGCATTGCACTCAATCATTGGTCTGATGAGTGATGAGTATAGGGAGACTATGACCTCCCTTGATCTAGATGAGAATCCCTTCATGATAAGGTGGGCAATGTAGAAGGTCTTCCTAACTACTTTAGCTACATGGGTGGCGAATGACAGACTACTATCAACCTGGGTCCCCAGGTCCCTGATAACATCTTCTGTACTCAGTGGATTGCCACCTATTTGGTAGCTAGGGGTAACCTTGTTTTTCCCGAAGGGTATGACTATGCATTTTTTGGCATTTAACTTTAGGCCATGGCTCTGGCACCAGTTATCCGTTTCTGTGAGACCCTTCTGAAGGATATCTGTGTCAGATGTGTTTTCTACTATGGCGCCCAGTTTGCAGTCATCTGCAAACTTTGTCAGCCATAACCCTCCTGTGTTTGCTTGTACTTCAGAAAAGTAGATGCCAAACAAGAGTGGGCCCAGGACTGAGCCCTGTGGTACACCACTTGTGACAGGCTTTGAGTCTGACATGGCGCCAGCAACTCTGACCCTGTGGGTTCTGTCACTCAGCCAGTTTGCAACCCATCTTGTGATGTATTTGTTAACATTTAAGCTGATGAGTTTTTCAATGATACCCGAGTGGGGTATTGTATCAAAGGCCTTCGCCAGATCGAGGTAGGCTGTATGGACTGTCTTTCCCTCATCAATGGCTTTGGTGACTGTTTCGAAAAAGTCAACCAAGTTTAGAAGGCATGATCTGCCTTTGACAAAGCCAAACTGGGATGGATCCAAAGTCTGCAAATTCCCTATGTCTTTATTTATGAGGTCCATTATGATCCTCTCCATGGCTTTGCAGATAAGGCTTGTCAAGCTAATGGGCCGGTAATTTCCAGGGTCGGTGGAGGCACCGCCTTTGTGAAGTGGGACCACAGTTGCAGTGCGCCACTCCCTGGGTACGTATCCAGAGGTAAGACTATGATTAAACAGCTGTCCTAGCTGTGGGTTTAATTCCTCTTTGAGTTCGTGGAGCACACAGCCGGGGACACCATCAGGTCCCATGGATGCTGTGTTTTTTGCTTTGGAGAGAGCAGTTCTCACTTGGGCGTTGGAGATGTTTGGGGGGCTGCAATCACTTGGTATAGATATCTCTCCTTTTGGGGGGGGGAGAAGTTTGCACTGAACCTGTCAGCCAGTATGTTGGCAATGTCTGTAGGATCAGTAATCTTCACATCATTTTGAACTAGTTCTGAGCATATCTGGGAGTTTCCTCCCAGGTTTCTAACATAGCTAAAGAAGGCCTTATGATTGTCTTTTGAGTCTTTAGCTATTTTCCTCTCAAAATTTGCTTTGGATGATTTTATGAGAGCTCTTAGTTTTTTACTTATAGTGATCAAGGGCGTCTTACCTTTTAAGGATTTTGCTCTATCTTGTAGTAGCTTCCTCCTTTTGTTGTAGAGTTTGTTTATGGCTGGGGTCCACCAGAGTGCAGACTAGCATAGAATGCAGTGATTCATAATGTCATCTGGTGCAATGGTGCAATGAGCTCAAATGTACATAATAAGATCTTTGCAAATCACCATATAATGACATGCAAATCAAAGCAGGTAGGGATATAAGGTCCTAATGACATCCCCAGCTATTACAGGTGCGCATAGTAATGATTCATAATCACATGTTGGGGAAATTCTGCAAAACTGTTTGCCTGTCTATAGCCTCATCAGTGGCATAGAAGAAATAAAGCCCTGAGTACGATCCATGTGTTACAAGTTCAATTAACAACATATGTCTGAACTGGTGCCTAATTCAGATATTCTGTGTTACTGGGATCACTCAAAGATGCACAACCTCACCAGATGAATTTGTACAATTGACAACAGATGGATTGCTCGGCAAACACATTGGCACCACTTACATCACCTAGCAGTAGAGGTGTGATACATGTTATGGAGCTTTACCATGTGTGAGGCTTAACGTATTGACACAGGTTGCAGTGATGCACAATGGAATGTTTAATGGCATGTCTTCTAATCCTTGCAATTTTGAAGGAGATAGAGAAAAAACTGTAACATATTGTTATGTTGGGGCTTACACAATAGTAAAATATTATTGTACCAGCTCTGAATTGAGCCCATGGGGTAAAGCATGTAAAAATTGAAAATTACTTTACTAATTTACATTACCACAGGAAAATTCCATTTTCAGCATAGAAATTAGACACATATTAATTTAAGTATGAAAGGAGATGCACTCTAGAGAGGCTTGTACTTGTATAGTTTGAATTAGTTCTGGGAATATATTCTTATGCAAAAGTCACTATTTCTATTTGTAAATATATTTCAGATTCATAATATTGAATGGGCTGATTAATACAGGTTGGTTAATGTTACATACATACTTCACAATGCATAACTGTCCTAAACACATAGTTGGGATGTGTGACAAGTCATGATGATTATAACAAAATTATTGTGTACATCATACATATGGAAGTGAGTTATATTAAACATTATCATTGCCATGTATAGAAAATGAATGATATTTGCTAAATAGAAAAGTTTAAGTATGCAAGGATTACGGATACATTTCTGGCAAGAAACAAGTTTAATGTTATCATTTTTCTCTAGTCTTACAAGCCTAGTCATAATGATGTGAGAAATGAGTTTCTTACATCCTTTTTAAGAGTATCTTTCAGCTGGATTTAAACCCTTATTCAACTGTGTTCTTTATTGAATGACTGCACTTATATCTTGTGCTACAGAGATAGCACGCCATTACCAGGTGTGTTTGTACTATCTAAGGCAGCCTAAATTAATTTTTTCTCTTTTTTTTTCTTAGGTAAGGAACCATGTTTGCAGCCTGAGTGAAGACCAAATGCAAATTAAAATGAAAAAAACAAAGAAAAAGAAAAGTACATATTTTGAATAATTGCAATTCTGTCAAACCATACGAAGTAGACTTTGCACCACAGAGGCAGGTATGTGACAGGTGGAATTTTTCCTATATGTACTGTCTAGAGTGCTGAGGATAGCCCACCATTACCAGGTGTGTTTGTTCTACCTAAGGGAGCAATGAACTGAAAAAGAAGTGCATTCAAGTGAAACATTCATCCTTCTCACATCTCCTTGCAACATCAGGCTTGTACTTTGTGGGACACATTATCAAACTTGCACTTATTGACAAATAATTTGAAAGTGATCACATGTTGTTAGCAACAGTGACTTCAGTTGCTTTAACACAACAGCACAATGTTACCACAAAATGTGATTATGCATTCAGACCACCTGTTGTAAAATTATCATTTAAGTGGATTCAAACCATGCATCACATACATTTTTCTCTAAGGTCACTGCACTTAGACCTTGTGCTACAGAGGAAGCTTCATGTCAGGTGTATTTCTTCCTTGAGTTCTATCTAGGGAGTTGAAAGCCACAAATGCCACCAAGCTGGTTTGCAGTACATAAGGCAGCATAAACTAAATTTTCACTCTTCTCCATAAGCAGTGAATGTGAATTTCATGTTGCCAAATGGCATATGAATGTAGAAGGGAATATTTATCAGAAGCATTTAAACAGATTTTTGGGAAGACACATGACATGAATGACACTGCATATGCAGAAATGAGCGCAGCTAGTACTGCATAACAGTGACACATTCAGCCATCTCAGATCTCATTGTCACATCCATGTTATCATATTATGTGTTACAATATCAGCACTTTAGCTAATGTCATGGGAATTGAGAAGGGCACAGAGAACAGCAGAAATGCTTTCAATGTTCACACAGCATACACAATTAAAGTATATACCACTTCACATGACTTTTCTGTCTGTCAGATATAAACTCCCTTAGAAAAATGATCTGGGCACAGGTTTCCTTCCCTGCATCACCTGCACTGTTTCCCTAATCTCAATACCTTTATACATTATGCCAAAGAGATAGGAGTGTGGCAACTTTAATTTCTTCACTCACCACTGTTTCAGACTGCTGAGTAAAGTGTAACAGTGCCAGACGTAATTGTGCTATTGATGGCAATCCAAATAAGATTTCAACTTGGACAGTGAAATGCATTTCAATACTATTGATCGTTGCCAGTCAACAGAGCTCAATACCAAACAGTGTGCAAATGATACAAGGGAAAAAAGGGTGATCAAATACTTTAATAAATATTTCACATGTTTAAGCAACTTTTTTATCTCGCAACAGGGACCTATATGGATTTGAATCCTCAAACAAGGGTAATGAGAGAAATCATTTAAGATTATTTCCCATTGCTGCCACAGATAAACACATATACTGGGAAGGAGAAAAAGAAATTAGATTTAATGATAATGTGACATTGGATCAAGTCACATTGAAAATGGAAAATAAACAAGTTATGGAAGTTATCCATTGACAGTAAATGCCTGGATAATTAGGATATTGCAGACAGGATACTTATGTTCTCACATAATGTTAAACAAAGACTGCAAATGCTACAGGTTTATCCCTTTTTTCTGTATGGTGCCTCATTCCCTTATCTATACTGTCTTAACAACAAAGAAAGTTACTGTTTGTCATTTTTGCATTTAAGTTACCTGTAACACATTGCATTTAAGTTACCTGGCACTTGCTCACTAAAGCAATTATATAAGTCAGCACTAAAAAATTAAAAGCACTACACCCTCACAAACTCCCCTTGAGTAGCTTGTTCCCCATTGGCCCTTTTTTTTCAATTATAAAGGAATTCCCAATACTATTCTACCATGTCCAAAGGTCAGTTGTCAATCTTCTCTCCAGTCCAGCTGATGAATCTGGGAATCTAGAGGCAATGTTACAACTACCTCATGTACACAGACAACCCTCTCCTCCTCCCAACAAATTCCAACACGTGAGAGATGCATCCATATAGCCAAACTGAAGGCTAAGCTCTCTCAGCTCAGTACTGGCGTAACCAGTCAGGAGGAGAAAGAAACCACACTCACTACAATTCCAGTCTCACATAGACCTACCACGACAGCAAACCAAACACATAAACACACAAAAACATACTTGGAGGCTCTAAATAAAAATCTGCCTACGCAGCAGAGACCTCCAAAGCAGACATCCAAGCAACCGCTACCCCAAAACAAAACACGTGCAACACATAGCTCACAAAGCCAGTGTGCCGAACAGTCACAGCCCTTAAGGCTAAACAACACACCTGATACACTTGTAATAGGTGACTCTATCGTCAGGCACACTGACGTCCCGCTCACCAGGCTGAACAAGGAGAAGGTCATGGTGAGCTGCCTGTGGGGCTTTAGGATCAGCCACATAACACAAGCACTCAGGTCACTCCAAGGCAAGTACAAATATGACTCAGTCATTGTTCATGCTGGTGTGAATGACCTGAGACGTACCTCCCTGTACTACATGAAAAGAGACATAGAGGAGCTCTCTGAGCATGTGGCCCAGGCCGGTATGACCATGACCTTGAGTAGCATCTTACCCTCACCAAGAATGATGCCACAATATGAAGACAAGATGATCAATTTCAACAATTGGCTTAAGTATTGGTATCATTCAAAGGGGATCCAATGCCTGTCAGCCTGGGATGACATGCTCGACAAGCCACGATGCTTCGCTAGGGACGGTTTGCACCTGTCAACCCTGGGTTTTTGGATATTGGCAAAGGCTCTCGCTACCCCCATAGTGCCTTTTTTTAGGCAAGGCTCAAAAGACAAACCCACCTCCATAGGTATCACAAGGGATAAGAAACTAAGAGTAATGCTACTCAACGCCAGAAGTCTAAACCTCAAGATGCACGCACTCAAAACTCTCCTTAGCATGGAGAACATCGATATCTGTGCAGTAACAGAAACCTGGCTCAAGGCTCCCGAGAGCACCCCAGCACTACCAGGTTACACCTCATACCATGCTTTTCGGCCCCAAAACATGGACCAACCCACAAAAGGAGGGGGAGTATCAATATTCGTCAAAGATACCCACACCTCCAGGTTGGTGGCACAGCACGAAGCATCAGAGACTATCCATGTGCAACTAACAGTGGGTAAAACTGCCTTCCAGTTTATAGCCTGCTACAGACCACCCTCCCTAACCCAGGAACCCCACTCGGCCTTCCTGAGAACACTGGAAAATATGAAGGTCTCTCCAAACACCATTATAATGGGCGACTTCAACTACCCAAACATAGACTGGGAGCATTACTCTAGCTCCAACACCCTAGCCCAAAGGTTCCTAGAATTTATAAATTCAAATGCTATGGAACAACTTGTTACCACTCCCACAAGAGGGGAAAACATACTGGACCTGATCATCACCAACATGGGGACTCTATGCTCCAGACCAGAAGTGTATCCCTCACTGGTAAGATCAGACCATAAACTAATCTCACTGGATATTCACATCCTGAACCCACCCCCTGCCCAGAAAACCACAGTGAAAACTTCTCTAAAGCAAATTTCACACTCCTCAAAACCGAGGTGGAATCCTTCAAAGCCCCCAGGCCTGTGGAAAATATGGCCCAGACCGCAGAATCCAAAAAGGGAAGGCATCTCTGATCAGTATTAGCAAAATACTACAGGCACTCATAAAATCGTCTAAGGCCAGCTTCGAGAGAAAAATTGCACAGGACACTAAGGATAATCACAAGGCTTTCTTTAGTTATGTTAGGAACCTGGGTGGTAATTCCCAGATATGCTCAGAATTAGTCCAAAATGACAAAAAATACACCGAACCCACAGTCATTCCCAACATCCTAGCTGACTGGTTCAGCACAAACTTCTCCCCCACCTGCCCACCAAAAGGGCAAATATCTATCCCAGCAGAGTGCTGCCCCCCTGACATCTCAGATGCTCAGGTAAGAGCCGCCCTCTCCAAAGCAAAAAACACAGCATCAATGGGACCAGACAGTGTCCTGGGCTGCATCCTACATGAACTCCAAGAAGAGCTAAACCCAAACATAAAACTACTGTTCAATCTCAGCCTGACTACAGGATATGTACCCAAAGAGTGGCAAACAGCAACTGTGGTCCCTCTCCACAAAGGTGGTGCCTCAACAGATCCTGGAAACTATCAGCCCATAAGCCTGACTAGCTTGGTCTGCAAAGCTATGGAAAGGATCATCATGGACCTCATAATAAAAGATATTGGGGACCTACAGACACTGGATCCTACCCAGTTCGGCTTTGTTAAGGGCAGATCCTGCCTCTTAAACCTGGTCGATTTCTTTGAAACAGTCACCAAGGCCATTGACTAGGAGAAGGTGGTCCACACAGCCTACCTGGACCTCGCAAAAGCCTTCGATACAATGCCCCACTCGGGAATTATAGATAAGCTCACCAGCTTAAATATAAACCCCTATGTCACCAGATGGGTTGCAAACTGGCTCAAGGACAAAAGCCACATGGTTAGAATTGCTGGAGCCATGTCAGACTCCAAACCAGTTACAAGTGGCATCCCACAAGGCTCAGTCCTGGGACCTCTCTTGTTCGGTATATATTTCTCAGAGGTACAGGCCAACACGGAAGGACTGTGGCTGACCAAGTTCGCAGATGTCTGCAAACTGGGCACCATAATCGACTCTCTATCCGACACAAGCATCCTCCAAAAGGGCCTCATAGAAACAGACAACTGGTGCCAGAGCCATGGCTTCAAGCTAAACGCCAAAAAGTGTATAGTCATCCCCTTTGGCTAAAACAAAGTGCCCACAAATTACCACATAGGTGGTAATCTATTAAGTACAGAAGAAGTAATTAGGGACCTGGGGACCCAAGTTGATAGCAATCTCTCATTTGACAACCACATGGCCAAAGTGGGTAGAAAAACATTTTATATAGCCCACCTAATCATGAAGGGATTCACATCTAGATCAGGGGAGGTCATCGTGCCTCTTTACTCATCCCTCATCAGGCCCATAATTGAGTACAATGCCCCTTTTGGGATGTACCTTACCAGACACCTGCAGCAACTGGAAAGACCCCAAAAGTACCTCACCAAGAGGTTCAAAGGGCTCAAACAGATGGCATATGCTGCCCGATTAAAGAAACTCCAGCTCTACTCAGTGGCATACCACCTGTTCAGAGGCGATCTGTGCCTGATGTATAAAGCCATGTCCAACCCGGAATTAATGGACATGCTGCACCTCAGAAAATCCAAATCCCATCGAGCTGCACGCTCGAGAGACTTGAACCTCAGCACTGAAATAAATAGGACATGCTGGAGGGACAGATTCATAACCCAGAGGCTCGCTTCACTCTGGAATAAAATCCCAGTCCAGGTTAGGCAGAGTCCCTCATTGACTCTTTTCAAGAGGAATTTTGATGAGTGGATGGGAGATCGTAGGTTTACCCCAGGTATCACTTCTGAGTCACTGTTAGACAGAGGCACAGTATACTAACCTCAAAAAAGGGCATAGCAAAATTAATTAAAAATGGGTGGCGAAAGCCAAACACATTCTGGCTAGGCTTATAAATTCCCTAGGGCAGAGAGCCTAGTATGAACCTATGAAACTATAAACCTAACTCTACCTCTGTTTTTTTTTTTTTTTTTTTTTTTTGCCATCCATATGTTGCCAATGCTTAAAGTACTACCTTAAAAATAAACAAAATTTCTTACTAAGGGCAGTAACTGTAGTCATTAAAGTCAGTATTTGAATGTTAGGATGGTCACTCTCCTAAATCATTCAATGTACTTTCAGACATTTTGGTAAGTCTCTTCTCCCTGACACACTCTCAGTAGGTATACATGACAGAGGGAAGGCAGTGAAAGCTGATTGTTCCTGCAGTAAGATTAACCACAGACACCTTCAAGCCATTAAGAGGGAACACTAATCAATGCTCATTGTTGGACTGCTAGGGTATGTGCATATAACTGTATATGTCCTTGCACCATTTTTACATTCCCTGCACTTAGTGCAGATTGTGGTATTCAGGAATGCTAATGATTTAACACTTCATTGCATACTCTCTGTGCACAAAGGACTGACATTGCACTATATAAAGATTGAGGATGACACACTTGACCAAGGTAGTGTGGTTACTCTGGTTGTTGATCCAGTTACATCTCCCAGTAGCCATCGTGAGGACATGGTGCCACAAAGGAGAGTTAGTAGGGGCTCTTGGAGGAGACCTACTGCCCACCCTCCTCTTGATGCTGGTGTGCCACTAGGTGCCACCAGATGTATGCATAGGGCCTTAGTGGAGGCATAGGCATGTTCCACTTGGCCCTCTGAAGAAATACTGTGACTACTAAACATTGTACATTCTGATGTGAGTGGCAACCTGAACCATATGTGCAACTCCTTACACAGGATGAATGGCACACTGGATTGTGCAGTGTCTATGATGGAATATCTGTGGGGGATGTTGGGCATCCACAAGGCCAGAGAGCTGCTGCATCTTCTGCTGTTAACAGACATGGGTGTGCAAGATCCTGATCCAGTAGTGACATTACATCCGCAATTTCATCAGTGATTGTGGTGTCCACAACCAGATATGGTAGGCCACAAAGCCATTGTCCTGGACATAGTCATGAGGAAAGCTTTGTCCAGCAGACATTGCTCACATTCAGGTAGTATCCCAACTTCTAGTCAGGGCCATGGAAGTAGCAGTGCAACTCCTGGCAGAGGTGGTTCTTGCAGTCGTGGGCAACAATGCTGAACTGAGTACTTTATCATGCATGGCTCACACATATTCAGGATGCCAGGACATAGTGCTAGCACATTGCTTAATTGTGTTCACGCACACACCCACACACACACACACACACACACACACACACACACACACACACACACACACACACACACACACAGTCACGAAAAAATAATTTGCCAATACCACTTCACACACATGCAAACTATCCAAACAGTACTGTTGAGTGTACACATCTGTTCATCTGTTGTTACTGGCCCTGGACACTGTATACACTGTATACTAAGAGATACATGTGTTTCTTAGTTGCACACACTCACTTCTTTGGTGGCAGCCTTGCACCCCTATCCCTCTCCCCCACCTGTGTAAATGGCGATGACTATGCCTTGCCCTTTGCACATGTTTTTGTGCCTTAGAGTTGCATATATGCCTAATACACACAGTGAATAGCTAATGTTTGCTTATGCTCAAGCTGGCATTTACCAATATGCATTGCAGAAAAAAAGTTTTTGATTTCTTATTCATTTGTGAGTGATTGCTTCTGTAATTGTTGAACCTCATGGTATTTCAGTTACATCAGTGGAAGAATTAGGTGCTGCAGTCTTGCTTCTTGTATAGTTCTGCAAATGAGGGCATAACTGGCCTGATTCATATTTTATAGAGGATAGTCAATTGAAATACTTGATGCACAGTATTGTTTATAATACTAAACCAAACACACCAAAAATCTGACTGAGGAGACATAACTGACATAACTGTACACCTCAGAAAATGCTCTTCTTAGGGACAAATACATGTTTCCATATGAGAGTAATCAGTTCTATAATTTATTTTTTTTATTTAAAGGTTCCAAACTTAACCTGTCATTATTGCAGGTACAAACTGTGTCTTTGGGGGGTTGTCCTGCTAGATTCCATCAGTACACAACCAATATATGGTTACATAAAAGTAGTGCTGTCTGAAAGGCATCAGTTTTCCTATTTGTACTTGGGTGGGATCTTAGGCTTTGAGCTAGGTAGTGAGTGTGTATGTTAGGCTGACCCAGGGCATAATGTGCATGTCTCCATCTGGCAGCACCATCTGCAGCTGGTGGTTCTCCCTCAGACTCCTCATTTGTACCTGTTGTTGCTTCTGCTGCTTGCCCTGCCTGTGGTCCTTGAAACTATGGTTTTGGCCCTTGCTATCCTTGTTGAAGATGTCTCCTGAGTATTTTATTGTGTAATATGGCACAGACTGAAAGTATTTTGGCAGAGGTGCCTGGGTCATACTGCAATGCATCTCCTAATGTGTCTAGATAATTGAACTTTGATTTCAGCAATCCAGGCACACATTCTATGATATTCCTACTTTGAGTATAGGCCCCACTGTGTCCTTATTCAGTGGGGTTGTGAGGGTTTCAAATGGGTGTCATGAGTCAGGGATCCAGTGTATAACCTGCATTCCCCACTAGATGTCCTTGAGGAATTTTACTCATAGCAAACCTGATGTACAGCTCACAAGTGTGCTATATGAGTGAGTCAGGAAAACTGCCTGGGTTACCTGTACAGACATTGTAGATGATCCCTTGGACATTACAACCTGACTGTTTATAGAGAGGAAACCTTTTCTGTTGATGTAGCATCTTCCCTGTTACCTAGGTGGGGCTTTTATTTTTATGTGTGTGCAATCTATGCCCCCCAACACTTCAGGGAAGTGTGCTACTGCATAGTATCCCTGTATGATTCTTGGTCTCCCCTGTGGGGTGCATGGGAAACAGATATGCTCCCTTGCATGTAGTAAAATTGCATTTAAAAATTGTTGTAATACTCTAGTGGCTGCTGCCTGTGACATCCCTAAAATATCCCCTGTGAATCTCTGTAAAGCACCACCATCTAAGATACATAATGCTAAACATGCCTTTGTTTCACTGGGACAAGTTTTCCACAATTTTCCTGAGGCCTTAGGTGGGGGTGGAAGAGATTGCACAGTTCCTCCAGTCTTTCCTTGTCTACCTTGTATCACTCAACAATTTCTTTGTCATGCTGTCCTTGTTAAGTCAAATGGGGTTTAAACACCCTTCTTCTTCTTGTTTGAAGTCTGGCAGCAGCACCTTGATTTAACGCCTGTTGCACATACAGCATAATAACAGCAGTAGCAATCCCTAATATGTTTTTTAAGCATAATTGTTCTTGTATTCCAAAGAGTTTTGGTGTGCAAAGCAAAAGCCTATGCTGTGCGCACATGGTTGCTTTATAGCTTTATGTATAGCTCCACCATTTTGGATTGGTTAATTATTTTATGTATTTATTTATTTATTTGACTTTTTTTTACCGTGAAAGCCCGACTGGGTATGTGCCCATTTTCACCAGAGGCCCGGGGAGAAAAGCTCCAAAAGCACTTTAGCAAAGTTACAATTTTACATAGAAAACTCAGATGCTACCATCTCAGCAAAGTTACAATTTTACATTAAATACAGATGTTATTATCTTAGCAATTAAGTAAAGAAATTTGCATAAATGAAAATTAGACAAAAATGATATAATAAAACTCTACAAAATCTAGCACAAACTCTTTCAATAGAAATTAGACAAGATTGATATAACAGCTATATGTACTCTTATGTACTTCAGCTCTTTAAGCTTTCATTTGCATATTCTGCAATTTATTTGTGTGTGTCAGCTCTATACATCATGTAGTGCTGCTTAATGAAGAACAAATAATGTGCTGTCATGTAGCTGTTAATGAACCCAGTCTGCAGAGTAACAAAGGAAAGGAAGGGAGGACATAGAATACCGCCATAGTGGCATAAAATAAAGAAAATTATAAAGCAATTAAAACAAGAAGTACCGCTGTTAGAAGAATATAGAAAAGAAAACAGATCATCAAAAATACGTAGAAAGATAGATGTGCTAAAAAGAGTATAGAGTACTGAACGGACCATGATCTGTCACTCACTATCGCCAATAATAAATTAATAATATTAGTACAAACTGAAAAAAACTGAGAAGATAACTACAAAAATAAGCAACTCAATGATGACCCAAAAAAGTTGTATAGAAAACTGGGAAACAAGCAAAAGGAAAAGATATATCACAAAAAAACTACTAAAAAAAAAAAAAAGAAAAAGAAAACAGAAAAAGAATAACTAGCCACATGCCGCAGTGGTGCAGTGGCATTGCCACCTCACAGCAAGAAGCTCCCCGGTTCAACCCTTGGCTGGGGTGCCTTCTGTGCAGAGTCTGCATGTCCTCCCTGTGGTTGCGTGGGTTTTTTTCGGGTGCTCCGGTTTCCTTCCACATCCCAAAGACATGCTGTATGTGGATTGGACACACTAAATTGGCCCTAGATGTGGGTGTGTGCATGTGTGTGCCTTCTGTAGAAGGTTGGGTGCTGGGCTGGCAACTCAACAGTGTAAAACTCCACTGCCAATCAGGAGCAGACAGGTGATCAGCTGTGGCAACCCCTAACTGGGAAAAGCCAGAAGGAGAAATATTTATGAAGACCCTGTTGAACCTATCAAAGATGCAGAATGGATTTAAGAATTTAAAGAAACAGTAAGGAGTTCTAATGCAGAGGACATGAAATGGGATTATATTAGCATCAGAGAACTTAAGACAAAATTTAGAAAAGCTTCTAAATGGAAAACCCTTGGCTAAAGATATTAACATCTTTACACAAAGATTTAGCCCTCAATAAGAATTATTTATATGCACATCCTGAAGATACACCAACCTAGTTAACAACAGGAAAAGTGATACTCATCCTTAAGAGTGAACCAACATACCATCCTCAAGGCTATAGACCAAAACTTGCCACCCGACAATATGCAAATTATATCCTGGAAGAGATGCAGACAGAGTTTGTAGTCATTTAGAAGAAAATTCAATCATGGCAATAATACAAAAGGGTAACAAAAAAAAATTACATGGAGCAAAGTATCATTTGTAGCTGTTGTGATGACCGTGCCCTGGCCCAGCAATCAAAGAGCCTCAATTCTCACTACTAACACCAGGAAGGGCATCTTGTATAAGAGGAAAGGATAACAAATACACACAATAAAGTACAATTTTCCTTAAGTGCACACAGAGATCACAGTCAGTCTGTGACTGGCTGCTCCCTTGCTCTCCAGGTCCCCAAAAAGATTCCCCACTGGCACATCTATAGGGTCCAGATCTCAGCCTAGCTGGCAAGCTAACCTCCAGTACCCTCTCTGTCCCACCAGTGCTTTGTGTCCCTGCCCAGGTAGCTGACACACCACACATACTTTTAGATATTTATATAACTTCACAGCCACTCCTGGGAAAGGCTGACACAGATTATCCAGCTGTGGCCCTTTACCCAGACTATACAGTAGTAATTTCTGTCACCACCAGTTAATACTTATCAGCTACCCAAAGGCCCTTAAAAGGGTGTCCATTTATTACTGTGCAATATTATTATCCAATTGGTAATGTGACTATTCAGTCTATGGCTTATTAGAGTGGCTTATTATAATAAACTCTATAAATATGCAATGTACTCTAGAGCTTACTTATCTCTACACAAAGCAGCCACAGGTAAAGGTTTTTTAAAAATATTTAATAATAAATAATTAAAACACAAGACAACACTACTAAACCACAGTGATATCTAAGAGTTCAGAGATAACACAGAAATGTAAAACAATACAGTAGGAAAGTTCAGATATAACAGAAAAAAAACACTTGTCTAACTTTCTTCTAAGTTCCTAGCTATTACTAGAAGAAAACATATTTCTAAGACAACACTTAAATAAGACAACAGGCAGAGGGCTGATAAGTTAGATATCAAGATCAAAATGCTCACAGTCTCTCTCTGAACAATAGTTTTTAAACTCACTAACAAACATCTTTGCTAGGCCCTCCCAAAGTACATCATTTTGACACTTAGGGTTTCCCAGTATACACATTACATCATTTTGACACTTAGTCTGGAGTTCCCAGGCCAACAAACTGCATTATTTAGCAAGCTAACACCTGCTCAGGAAACTACAACAATAAAAGACATTTCACATGTACACTCTAGCAATTATTCCTTAAGTTAAGACAATAGAAAGAATGTGTTCAGCCAGCTGCTTTGGCACCACTATTTAGATAATTTTACTTCAAAGAACATTTGAAATGCTTGGCTTACTTTTCCTTATAGCAGATGGCAATGTTGCTACAATCTTGAAGTTCACATTTTACAGTGTTTTCTTTCATTTACGGACACAAGCCTGTATTTTACATTTATTTTACAAATGACAGAATTGTGTATCAAATTCTATTTGACTAGGCTGGCAGACTTTACCCATCTTCCCCAATCATCACAGCTGTATAAAGGTCTAAATAGGATTGTAAAAAGAGGAAGAACCTAAATATGGTATGAGCATATTACAAAAAATTAAAAAACAGAAATTAACACCATCCCACTTCTATGGATAAAAGGATGCTTACAGATAAAAAAAGATCCACCTTACACTGATCAATTACACTGCAATGCCCACGAAACAGTGGCAAACCACTTTGCAGCTGAGCCATGACAAAGGGCAAATTACTACCTCAGGGATAAACATCCTAGAGGGGATACTCCAGGATGACAATATATCACTACTGTCGTTATGCCTTACCCTTAACCCACTGAGCTGTTTACTGAACAGATTAGGCTATGATTACAGTTTGGCTCCCAGAAACCAACATTGATTAAAGACATCTTAGTTCGATTTGGTGATTACTTAAAACTGTTCAGTTCACTGGGTGAGAAGTTGAAAGCACAACTACAAATGGTTAATGTAATTTTGTCTTGATGAATGTGAAAAATGCAGCATTTAATATAGGAAAGCTTTAGCACCAAGAAAATATCAGTCTGGGGCAGGAATGTTTTATAAAGGAACTTGATCAGGGGGGTGAATATAAATATTTGAGATAACACATGAAGAATTGAAAATAAAACTCAGTAAACAATACCCATTGAAAACTGCCTTGATGTCTAGGAAAGTCCAAGCTATAAACAAGATTGCTCTTCATGTTCTATCTTGCAGGTTTGGGATGACTGACTGGCCTCCAAAATTATTGGATCAGTTGAACAGCAAAACAAAAGAAAAAAAGCCTTGTGCTTCTCAATTTATATATAAAAATCAGTGTATACCGAGACTGTATATTCCTCGGTCTGAAGGAGATAATGCACTCTGTGATGTTGATTGCATGTATAGCTCTGCAATCATGGGACTGCATAAATATCTGCTGACTTCACCAGGTCCAAATATAGTGAATGTTTGCATGAGAAAGTGAAGCATAAGATGACATCCTTGCTTAGCACAGAAGAATGGTTTTGGCGTAAAGTGGAAACGAAAAATAAAGTAGACAAAAATCAGACAGCAACTGAATGTGCCAAAAATAAAAGAAAGAGTATGTAAGGAAAAGTATCATGATGAGAAAAAAAAAACTGAAAACTCCATAGTACAGAGATCTCCTGAAACAACCTCATACTGGCCAAGATTTGATGCAGAAATGGTTAAGGAGCGGTGAACTGAAACCAAAAGATAAAAGTTTAATATCGGCAGCCCAGTATAGTGAACTATGAATACTTTTGTTAACAAAGTCCATTGAACAAGTGAGATAAACAGACAGATGCAGGTACTGTAAAGAAGTTGAAACAGTCTCACATCTTGTTGCTCGGTATAATACATTCATGGCAGACAGTGTATATTCTGATTCACAGGGATGCTAATAAAACAGATTTAAGATAAGTACCATACTGAGCCAAATTCCCATCTGTCTAATATTGACAAATGTCTTCACTATCTGGGCATTCATTTATAAGCTTAAATATCACAGATGCTCAAACAATGAATCAAATAAAACTATGCAACATTTGTTCTGCTAAGATCTCACCTATTTATTCCACCAGCCTAAATTGAGGGTCAGAAGTACATGTTGGGGGACATATAAACATGTTATTTGTCTTTCGGCTTTTTCCCAGTAAGGGGTCACCACAGCGGAACTCCGGTCCGGTAATGATTGGTAGTAGATTTTTACAAAACGCTGAAGTGCCTGCTCGACGTCCAACCTTCAACGAAGGCACACCCATTTATGCATGCATGTCTTTTGAACGCTACCCAACCACGGGGGGACATGCAGACTCCACACAGAAGGCACTCCCAAGCCAAGCCGAGAATCGAATGGGAGAACCTCTTGCTGTGAGGTAACAATGCTACTGCCGTACCACCGCTGCATCTGGGGACATCTAAACATGTCAGTACTAAAAAGACTGCAACATTGCCCTTTATGCTGACCTATGTTTTAGAGAGTAAAATGCCACTATGGAAAATAAGATATCTTACAGTGGTCTCCTTTTCCACCTCTTCTAAATAAATTATGAATTACACAATGATTTATTTATAATTTATGGGTGGTGCAGTGGTGCAGCGGTTAGCATTGCTACCTCACAGCAAAAAGTTCTCCAGTTGGATTTTTTGCTGGGGTGCCCTCTCTGAGGAGTTCATGTGGGTTTCCTCTGGGTGCTCCAGTTTCCTCCCACATTCCAAAGACATGTGTCTGGAGTGTTTCTCCCCAGGCCTCCACTAAAAATGGGCTTTGTCCAGGTCAGACTCTCCCAGTAAACAAATGTTAAATATATAAATAAGTATAAGTTTTACTTTCAGAAAACTAATGCATGTGTTACATTTTCCATTCATTTTGACAAAAGGAACCTGCCAGGAAATATGCAAGCATTTATTTTTTCTTTGCAGTGAGGGGACATTTGTATGTTCAAATTCAATACTGTCTTTCATTGAATATGAACTTTATATAGCTGATTATGATGTTCTCATTGTCTGAAAGAATTATGGTAAACTCTGAAAGGATAACTGACATAAAGATATTTTTATATACAAGGCCTCTTATTCATTGGAGCATTGAATAGGATTTCATATGCCTTCAGTCATAGTGTGACATTTTGGATTGCATTTGCATTCCACTGGGAAGATAAATGACTTCCATTAAGGATGTATGATGTGGCACTGATCCACTATACATCTTTACTAAGTTATCATTGAATCAGAAGTAAAATGTGTGTATATTTCTAAAGAGGGAAAAATTAATTTGTAACATGCCTGTCTCGTTATCCATCCTTTGAAGCAGACAACCTGGTTGTGTCAGACTCACGAATAAGCATATATCCAAGTTACGTTTGAAAAAGGTAAGAGAATTACTTTGCTTATGGGATGTGAAAGATGGTTCTACTGGTTTAATTTCTCCAAATGCTTTGGATAAGTCAGGGTGTAGCTAAAGTTCATGGAAATTACTATTGCTTCAGTCTTTGATGTTGGGAATTATAGTTTGTGGAATTAGATGTGTCTTTGCAGATAAAGGTTATAACTTTTTTGATGTGGTGGTTCTATTTTCATTCAGTGGTTCATTCAATTAATTCATAATTTACTTAGAAGAGGTGGAGAAGGAGAGCACTGTAAGATAGCTTGTTTTCCATAGTGGCATTGTACTCTCTAAAGGGTCGACATAAAATGTTGCAGTCTTTGTAGTACAGGCATGTCTAGATGTCCCCCAACATGTACTTCGGACCCTCAGTTTATGCTGGTGGCACAAACAGATGAGATCTTAGCAGAACAAACATTGCATAGTTTTATTTGCTTTATTTTTTGAGGATTTGTGTTAATTAATCTTATAAATGAATACCCAGATGGTGAAGATCTGTGTCAGTATTAGACAGATGAGAACTTGGCTCAGTATGGTACTTATCGTAAATCTGTTTTATGAGCATTCATATAAATTCACAGTAGCTAAATGTGCAATATTTCTTTCTTAGCTCAGAAAGCAGTTGAACATTTCTGTTTAGAAGATGAAAATATCTTTTTGTACCATCTATTTGTCTATCAGACATTTTTATATTTCACATCATTTGGTACCTACCTTGTTACAATAAAAAATGGCTTGACCTTACTATTCAATAGAATACATGAAATGCTGTGTCATTGCCAATCTAGTGCCCCCCTCATTCTTAGTTGTGGTCAAAAAAAAAAAAAAACTAACTGAAGTTAAAATAAAGCCCTGACTAGCGGGCCATTCATTTCTGCAATGCTGTCCAACCATACCCCAGCACCTGTAGTAGCTGCCTTCTTTGCCCCATCCTAGCTGTACCTTTGGTGCTTAAATGCAAAGAAGTACAGCATTGTTGTGTTTAGTAAACAGACCTCAGCCATAACTTACAGTAAAAACAGCACACCACCCCAGACTGACTCAGTCAGTAGATATCTTAGCACCTTTGCAGACATCTCCCCATCCTTTGAACGCCACCTATAAACAGTAGACGGGAAATCCTTATATCTAGTTCATATACTAGCTAAAGGCACCTCATTGTGGTAAAAAGAAGTTATCATTCCTCTATACTCTATTCTGATCAGATCAGTTATCGAATATTGGGACCCTTTTAGCATGGATCTATCCAAACACATCACACAGATATAAATACTATAGAGATTCCTAATTAACAAGATTGATGGAGTAAAGATCGTTAGCTACCAAGATAGGCTTGGAGCTCTGACATATACACAGATTTATATAGAATTCTCTGTGCTGATTTATAAACAGAATTTTGTGCTGTTAAGAACACAACTCTTAGTTATTTCCTATGTCTAAAGAAAATAGCTAGACAAGCACTCCAAATAAACATATGAATCTCCAGCAGCAAATAAATAAATAAGACACGCATGAGCACCAGCTTTCCCACATCTGTGGAATAATATTCTCTTATATATAAAACAGTGATGTCCATCAGCTATGTCTTCTCTAATCTGAAGTTTTGAATTAACTGTTTCATTAGCATTCGATATGGCACAAGAAGGTGTTCGCACATCCTGCATACATGGCACATATGCTATGTACAGACACCTGAGACCTTTCTCAATAGGACTGTCTTAATGTAAATAATAAGGAGCAGGTGATGCTCCTGGTCACTCATGTGATGCATCGTAAAAACATACACTCTCTGCAAACATTTCCTTCAGAGCAATAGTATTTATAAAAGTAATAACCCAAATGGAAACATAATATATTTACTAACTCACGGACACAAACAGTATCTTATTTTCTAACTACTTTACCGTGCTTCATTAGACAAGTTTCAGTAAAATCTGGCATATGGTACAGCAATAATTCTCACAGTGATACCAAATGTACATTACAATTGCATACAATCTCCAACAGTAAAATTTGATGTCTGGCGAATTCTGCACTAAATTTTTTGTTATTGAATTTTCTGTTTAGAAGGATTGATTTGTCTGCCTGAGAAGCTGTTGGCATTACCATTGTCCTTAACAAAAGTCTGATTACCCACAAATAAGTAATCATGCCGATGTTCTCCAGGACACAGTTTGCATTTTCCAGAAAAGAAAAACCTTAAGAAAAAAAAAATCAATGATGGTGACTGACAATTGTCTATCACTATAGAAATAAAGGTACTCCATGTAAGAGTGGACAACGTCTGCCACAGTATTTCCTGTCAGTGTAATCAAGCTAGTTAGCTCACTAGTTAGCAAGAATGTCCACTTTGCCATTGTTCTCCAGCAGAGTAATTAGACTAGTGTTCCCTTTCTACCTAGTCTTACACTGTTTGAGTTTTATTACAAATATCAGGCCTAATGTGTAGAACTCTAAAGCCATTGCCTAACATCTATCCCTATGGAGAAAACAGCAAAGTATGAGAAACCAGTGTATGTCTGCCATGGCATTCTGAAGCAATGCAATCAGTCTCAATCCCTGACGCACACAAACACACACACACACACACACACACACACACACACACACACACACACACACACACACACACACACACACACACACATACACTGACATGCATGCGCTCACACACACACACACACACACACACACACACACACACTGACACGCACGCGCTCACACACACACACACACACACATACACTGACATGCACACGCTCACACACACACACACACACACACGCGCGCGCGCGCACACACTCACAAGTACATACTTCGGATGTTTGTATAAACAGAAGCCTTGTTGTTTAGTAAAAATGGTTCTAGAAGATGACAAGCAATTGTTTGCCTTTATGTCTGACCTTAAGGAAGGAAGGAATGAAAATATAAATAAAGGCAGTGTATGTTGCTGCAGACAATTGTGTTATAAATCAAAGAGAATAGAATGAATTAATAAATCACAGAGGCAGGGTACTTATATATGTAGAAGTTGTACAGCCTGTACATATGTATATACTGGGGCTAGTTTTGTACAGCCACAACTGAACTTCAAGATAGAAGCTGAATTTTATGCAGACTGTAAAACCAGAAATGTTGTGTATTTTATTTTCTGTCAAACCTGTTATGTTTTTTATATAGGGAAGACGAATTGTTCCTTTAAGGAACACAGCTAAACAATAAAACAACACAAATGCATGCCCTTCTTGACCTGTATTCCTTCGATATCCTTTGTCTAACTGAAACCTGGCTAAAAGCAGATACCAAGGATAATGACATACTACCTCCAGGATATAACATCATTAGACTTGACCAACACACCAAAAAGGGTGGAGGTGTAGCTATACTTTACAAAACTGAACTACTGGTTACCTTACTAGATACAAAACCTCCCTTACAAAACAATAGTGACATCTTAATCACCAAACTGCAAATTAATACTTATAAATCCATTTATATAATTTGCTGTTATATACCCCCAGGTAACATTATTAATACCCTTGAAAACTTACTGTACTGGCTCTCAAACTCCTTCCCTCAGGAAACTATACTTCTAGGTGACTTTAATATCGATTGGAATTCTTGCATCTCCCAAAAACCCACCTCTCACATAAACCTCTATGGCTTTATCCAAACCATAACTGTCCACACTCGAATAAACAAAACCAGCTCCAAACAAAGTACCCTAGACTGGATTTTAGTTAATAGCAACCCTATGATTTATACTACAGGCACACTACCTGATAATATCAGTGACCATTTAACCACTTTTATCACCAGACAAAACAGCCCTATCTCCAATAATACTCAAGTTAGAACTACCAGGAACAAAAGCAATTTCAACCAAACTAACTTCCAATTAGAACTCAAAGCTTGTAATTGGTCTCCCCTAAAATACTTACCTCTCGATGAATCAGTCTCATACTTTAACAATAAATTCCTTCAAATCCTCAACCTCCATGTCCCTACTAGATTAATTAAAACAAAAGCAAAGCCTGCTCCTTGGCTAACAAGAGAAACCAAACAAAAAATGTTACATAGAAATAGAACCTGGGCCAAATGGCATAGTACTAAAAACCCATCAGACCACCAAACCTTTAAACAACTGAGGGATGCAACAAAGAAACTTATATTCCTTGATAAAAAAATTATTATTGAAATTTCCAACATACCCAACACCAAAACCCCCAGAAATTCTGGTCAAGTATCAATAAACTACTACATCCAGGTAACTCTAAAACACCCACTCCTTCTAACCTCACTCAGAACACGCCTAACCAAATTGCTGATACTTTCAACAAATTTTTCTCAGACACTGTCACCTCTCTTGCCTCAACTTTATCTCCACAGTCCATGTAAGCACCTTATTCCCTCAACAAAAATCCCCCCTTTCAAACTGCAACCAGTTTCAACAGATCTTATCTTTACTCTTCTTACAAAACTCAAACCATGTACCCCCTCAGCTGACCTTCTCCCAGCTGAATACCTACAAATTGCAGCCAAAGTAATTGCCCTTCCTGTCTCCATATTAATTAATCGAAACATAACTGAAGGCTTTATTCCAACCCTGTGGAAAGTTTCTCATATCATTCCTCTACATACGGGCGATAACTCTTTCGAGCTCTCCAACTTCTGTCCCATAGCCTTACTTTTTCCATTAGCTAAAATCTAGGAAAGATGTATACATCATCAACTACTTGACCATCTTCTCCAAAACAATCTTCTAGCAGACTGCCAACACGGTTTCAGACCCTATCACAGCACTACTACAGCACTCTTGTCATTCACAGGCCATATTAATAAAAATCGGAACAACAACCTGCTATCCTCAGCGCTATTCTTAGACCTCTCTAAGGCCTTTGATATGGTCAACCATTCCCTCTTACTAAACTTCCTCAAATCATTTGCCTTGGACACTCAAGCTATCCAGTGGTTTAATTCCTACTTAGAAAATTGACAACAAGCAGTTCTTTGGGACAATCACATTTCATCTCTTCTTCCCATCACAATAGGAGTGCCACAAGGCTCAATACTAGGACTTCTCCTCTTTTCTATTTTTATTAACAATCTAAATATGTCCCTTCCTCAATCCATATGTATACAATATGCCGATGACTCAACACTGATATGTTCAGCATCCTCCCCAATTAAGCTTCAGACCATTACACAACAAGTCTTCACAGCATCAGAAAACTGGTTCTTTCAGCATTGCCTCTTACTGAATCCCAAAAAGACTAAATTATTACTTTTTACACCATCACAGAAATCTTCGACCTTTACGTTCGATATAATTTCTAACAATGGCACAATAATATCCCCGGACTCTACTACCAAACTTTTAGGTGTCACAATAGACCATAATCTCAACTTCAATGCCCATATTAACTTAACCATCAAGTCAGTCAATAGAAAACTTGGATCTCTCTACAGACTCAAACCCTTCCTTACTACCTCAGCCAGAAGGACTATAGCACAAACGTACCTACTCTCTACCCTTCTTTATGCTTCACCTATTTTTATAAACTTATCAAAATCTAATTTCAATTAACTAGCAATATCATATAATAATATTACAAGATTTGCCACAGGAGCCTCTTTTCGAACCCATCATTGCTCAAATCTTAAACAACTAGACTGGCTAGAATTACAAAATCAAATACAACTACAGCAACTTACCATCACCCACAAAATCTTCTATCAACCTTCTAATACCACAATACTTAGTACCCTTATTTCTCCTTATAAAAATCTATCTTCCTTGTGCTCCACCACAAAGCTACTAGCGGCACCCTATAAATCCAACAACAAAGCTGGGGACTGTATGTTCTCCAGCTGTATTGGACCTATCTGGAACAAGCTTCCAAGTGAACTCCACTGCTATTACTTCTTTACCCACTTTCAAGAAGCACCTAAAAACTTAACTCTCAATGGCTCTGTCCTTGTACAAACCCTGACTAAACTTTTATTCCCTCTACCTTTTTTTCACCCCCTCAAACCTTTTCTAGGTTCTTTTAGTATTTCTGTTTGTACCTTCGAGAGGCAGCTAAAAACTGTGCTTAATTCCCAACATCTCTGTCCTGTACAAACCCTGACTAAACTTTCTATTCCCTCAAACTCTTTTTACCCTTAAAAAAAAAAAAATGTCTCGCATTTTTATTTCAAGTATTGCAAAGTATTTTTCTTGGTAATACTTATGAACCAGTTTTTTTTTTGTAACACCTTCCTTTTGTAAAATATTTCTGATTTGAATGTATAACAACTCTTGATTATATAAACCCATCTTTTTGTGGAGCTTTTCTCCCCAGGCCTCTACTGAAAATAGACATATATCCAGCTAGACTAGCCCAGTCAACAAATGTAAAATAAAAATAAATAAAAATTTTAGACCACATTAGAA